>NW_025064418.1:0-67500 GCF_018152265.1 Drosophila ficusphila
TAATATGACGGGACATTTGGCTACCGTAAAAGTGGATTCATAGTTAATCTCAAACATTACTTTGTTTCTTTTACTTTGACATGATCTTATATGCGTCACTAATAATATGACGGAATATTTGGCTACGGTAAAAGTGGATTCATAGTTAATCTCAAACATTACTTTGTTTCTTTTACTTTGACATGATCTTATATGCGTCACTAATAATATGACGGGACATTTGGCTACCGTAAAAGTGGATTCATAGTTAATCTCAAACATTACTTTGTTTCTTTTACTTTGACATGATCTTATATGCGTCACTAATAATATGACGGAACATTTGGCTACCGTAAAAGTGGATTCATAGTTAATCTCAAACATTACTTTGTTTCTTTTACTTTGACATGATCTTATATGCGTCACTAATAATATGACGGAACATTTGGCTACCGTAAAAGTGGATTCATAGTTAATCTCAAACATTACTTTGTTTCTTTTACTTTGACATGATCTTATATGCGTCACTAATAATATGACGGGACATTTGGCTACCGTAAAAGTGGATTCATAGTTAATCTCAAACATTACTTTGTTTCTTTTACTTTGACATGATCTTATATGCGTCACTAATAATATGACGGAATATTTGGCTACGGTAAAAGTGGATTCATAGTTAATCTCAAACATTACTTTGTTTCTTTTACTTTGACATGATCTTATATGCGTCACTAATAATATGACGGGACATTTGGCTACCGTAAAAGTGGATTCATAGTTAATCTCAAACATTACTTTGTTTCTTTTACTTTGACATGATCTTATATGCGTCACTAATAATATGACGGGACATTTGGCTACCGTAAAAGTGGATTCATAGTTAATCTCAAACATTACTTTGTTTCTTTTACTTTGACATGATCTTATATGCGTCACTAATAATATGACGGAACATTTGGCTACCGTAAAAGTGGATTCATAGTTAATCTCAAACATTACTTTGTTTCTTTTACTTTGACATGATCTTATATGCGTCACTAATAATATGACGGAACATTTGGCTACCGTAAAAGTGGATTCATAGTTAATCTCAAACATTACTTTGTTTCTTTTACTTTGACATGATCTTATATGCGTCACTAATAATATGACGGAACATTTGGCTACCGTAAAAGTGGATTCATAGTTAATCTCAAACATTACTTTGTTTCTTTTACTTTGACATGATCTTATATGCGTCACTAATAATATGACGGAACATTTGGCTACCGTAAAAGTGGATTCATAGTTAATCTCAAACATTACTTTGTTTCTTTTACTTTGACATGATCTTATATGCGTCACTAATAATATGACGGAATATTTGGCTACGGTAAAAGTGGATTCATAGTTAATCTCAAACATTACTTTGTTTCTTTTACTTTGACATGATCTTATATGCGTCACTAATAATATGACGGGACATTTGGCTACCGTAAAAGTGGATTCATAGTTAATCTCAAACATTACTTTGTTTCTTTTACTTTGACATGATCTTATATGCGTCACTAATAATATGACGGAACATTTGGCTACCGTAAAAGTGGATTCATAGTTAATCTCAAACATTACTTTGTTTCTTTTACTTTGACATGATCTTATATGCGTCACTAATAATATGACGGAACATTTGGCTACCGTAAAAGTGGATTCATAGTTAATCTCAAACATTACTTTGTTTCTTTTACTTTGACATGATCTTATATGCGTCACTAATAATATGACGGGACATTTGGCTACCGTAAAAGTGGATTCATAGTTAATCTCAAACATTACTTTGTTTCTTTTACTTTGACATGATCTTATATGCGTCACTAATAATATGACGAGTACTTTTTGGCTACCTTTTTCTTTGGATTCCCCAAAAATCCAAAATTATAATTATCAAAATAAATTTAATAATTATAATATTCTTTCCATTTCGTTATTTTATTAAATATCGAATCATCAAGCAAAGGATAAGCTTCAGTGGATCGCAGTATGGCAGCTGCTCAACCACTTACAACACCTTGCCTGTTACAAAAGTCGTTTACAATTGATTCTAGGCTTTGTCATTGTATTAAATAATGTTTTTATATGTAACTAGCGCGGCATCAGGTGATCGAAGATCCTCCCAATTTACTATGTTACAAATTACATTGGCATCACATCCATTGTCGTTTATAAAATGAATTATAAACTTTAAATGGTTTAGAAGCCATACAATGCAAATTGCCCCTTATTTATCATTGCAGTCCAGCACGGATACGACCTTAGAGGCGTTCAGGCATAATCCAACGGACGTAGCGTCATACCACTGTTCGCTCGAACAAGTATTGTGCCATTGGTCCGTACCTGCGGTTCCTCTCGTACTACGCAGGAATGCTGTCGCAACAACGTTTTGTCATTAGTAGGGTAAAACTAACCTGTCTCACGACGGTCTAAACCCAGCTCACGTTCCCTTGCATGGGTGAACAATCCAACGCTTGGTGAATTTTGCTTCACAATGATAGGAAGAGCCGACATCGAAGGATCAAAAAGCGACGTCGCTATGAACGCTTGGCCGCCACAAGCCAGTTATCCCTATGGTAACTTTTCTGACACCTCTTGTTAAAAACTCTTTAAACCAAAAGGATCGATAGGCCGAGCTTTTGCTGTCCCTGTGTGTACTGAACACCGAGATCAAGTCAGCATTTGCCCTTTTGCTCTATGTGTGGTTTCTGTCCGCACTGAGCTGGCCTTGGGACACCTCCGTTATTATTTGAGAGATGTACCGCCCCAGTCAAACTCCCTACCTGGCAATGTCCTTGAATTGGATCATACCTGAGTAATTGGAGTTATACCAAATTTTCAAATCAAAAATACATAAATGCATCGTTTTATTAAAGAATTTGTTTGCGATTATATAACAAACTCGTGATACTTTGATCAAGAAGCTTGCATCAAAACCCAATACCATAAGATATAATAAATATATCCGTATAATGGCTAGGAAATGATACACGTTCCATTTAATCAAGTAAGTAAGGAAACAATAAGAGTAGTGGTATTTCATTGGCGATATCAAACCGAAGCCTAATATCTCCCACTTATTCTACACCTCTTATGTCTCCTTACACTGCCAGATTAGAGTCAAGCTCAAAAGGGTCTTCTTTCCCCGCTAATTATTCCAAGCCCGTTCCCTTGGCTGTGGTTTCGCTAGATAGTAGATAGGGACAGTAGGAATCTCGTTAATCCATTCATGCGCGTCACTAATTAGATGACGAGGCATTTGGCTACCTTAAGAGAGTCATAGTTACTCCCGCCGTTGACCCGCGCTTACTTGAATTTCTTCACTTTGACATTCAGAGCACTGGGCAGAAATCACATTGTGTCAACACCCGCTAGGGCCATCACAATGCTTTGTTTTAATTAGACAGTCGGATTCCCCAAGTCCGTGCCAGTTCTGAATTGATTGTTAATTGATAATCGTTATAATTAATAAGAACTAATCGGTTTGAGCCAATTAGTATTCTTAAAAATTTTAGCAAGAAAGTTCCACAATTGGCTACGTAACTAAACTATCCGGGGAACAAGTAACCACCATAAATGATAGACACTCTATTTACCCAGAACGAGCACATAAACCATGTTATTGTTTCCCAATCAAGCCCGACTATCTCAATCTTCAGAGCCAATCCTTATCCCGAAGTTACGGATCTAATTTGCCGACTTCCCTTACCTACATTATTCTATCGACTAGAGACTCTTCACCTTGGAGACCAGCTGCGGATATTGGTACGGCCTGTTGAGAAGTTTGCGTGTCCCCACCATAAATTTTCAAGGTCCGAGGAGAAAATATCGACACAACAGTATATGTCATGCTCTTCTAGCCCATCTACCATATCTCTCTGCGAAAGACTTCCATGGTAGTACGGCTATAAAACAGAAAAGAAAACTCTTCCGATATCTCTCGACGGCTTCTTTATGGTCGTTCCTGTTGCCAGGATGAGCACGAGGCCCATATTTAATAACAAACGGATACTCAACAGGTTACGGAATTGGAACCGTATTCCCTTTCGTTCAAAATTATTCAAGTATATTATTTTTGGCTTGTATATATATTTATTTAGTCATTAGTTTTTTACTTGAAAATTTTCGGC
Organism: Drosophila ficusphila; assembly: GCF_018152265.1. Taxonomy (NCBI): domain Eukaryota; kingdom Metazoa; phylum Arthropoda; class Insecta; order Diptera; family Drosophilidae; genus Drosophila; species Drosophila ficusphila. Next base: position 4,140 of record NW_025064418.1, read on the forward strand.
TTTCGCCTTGAACTTAGGACCGACTAACTCGTGATCAACCACTGTTCACACGAAACCCTTCTCCACTTCAGTCCTCCAAGGTCTCATTCGATTATTTGCTACTACCACCAAGATCTGTACCAATGGCAGCTCCATGCAGGCTTACGCCAAACACTTCTACGCATACCATTGTACCTTCCTACTCACTAAAGTTTCAAAATTTATATTACAAGTAATATAAATCATCTACTTTAGCGGTAATGTATAGGTATACAACTTAAGCGCCATCCATTTTAAGGGCTAGTTGCTTCGGCAGGTGAGTTGTTACACACTCCTTAGCGGATTTCGACTTCCATGATCACCGTCCTGCTGTTTTAAGCAACCAACGCCTTTCATGGTATCTGCATGAGTTGTTAATTTGGGCACCGTAACATTACGTTTGGTTCATCCCACAGCGCCAGTTCTGCTTACCAAAAGTGGCCCACTGGGCACATTATATCATAACCTTAAACTTCATATCAAGAAAGTTAAGGTTCTTACCCATTTAAAGTTTGAGAATAGGTTAAGATCGTTTCGACCCTAAGGCCTCTAATCATTCGCTTTACCAGATAAGATTATTTTATATAATATTAAAATGCACCAGCTATCCTGAGGGAAACTTCGGAAGGAACCAGCTACTAGATGGTTCGATTGGTCTTTCGCCCCTATACTCAATTCTGACAATCGATTTGCACGTCAGAACTGTTTCGGTCTTCCATCAGGGTTTCCCCTGACTTCAACCTGATCAAGTATAGTTCACCATCTTTCGGGTCACAGCATATATGCTCAAGGTACGTTCCAGTTAGAGGCATAAATAATATAAATATCATTATACATAACTATATAGAACGCCCCGGGATTGTGTTAATTAACTATAAATAGTTAAAAAACTAATCCCATTATTAGTCAAGTTAATTACGCTATTAGGTTTATATCCCAATAACTTGCACATATGTTAGACTCCTTGGTCCGTGTTTCAAGACGGGTCCCGAAGGTATCCTGAATCTTTCGCATTGTTAATCATACAAGTGCATATAATAAACACAAAAATCATTGATAATTATGCCATTATATAATTCCGAAAAATTAACGCACTGTAATCATATAAATCTATCAGCACTTTATCAAATTAATGACATTTATTTTGTGTTAAAACGCAAGCATTTTAATTTAAATAAACTATAAGCCATATTTTATGATAAATTTTGTATGCTAATAGATTACAATGTCCTTATATGGAAAAAATGCACACTATTATCATAATATTGTTTAAATATTACAATTTTAATGATGAATTTTCCATAATGGATATTCAGGTTCATCGGGCTTAACCTCTAAGCAGTTTCACGTACTATTTAACTCTCTATTCAGAGTTCTTTTCAACTTTCCCTCACGGTACTTGTTTACTATCGGTCTCATGGTTATATTTAGTTTTAGATGGAGTTTACCACCCACTTAGTGCTGCACTATCAAGCAACACGACTCTTTGGAAACATCATCTAGTAATCATTAACGTTATACGGGCCTGGCACCCTCTATGGGTAAATGGCCTCATTTAAGAAGGACTTAAATCGTTAATTTCTCATACTAGAATATTGACGCTCCATACACTGCATCTCACATTTGCCATATAGACAAAGTGACTTAGTGCTGAACTGATTTCTTTTCGCTCGCCGCTACTAAGAAAATCCTAGTTAGTTTCTTTTCCTCCCCTAATTAATATGCTTAAATTCAGGGGGTAGTCCCATATGAGTTGAGGTTGTATATAACATTTTTTTTTTCAATATATTCTTTACATTTATATAATGGAGAAACATTTAATGAATTCGTATAAAAATTTTTTTCGTTAATTAGTTTTAATTTAGTTATGAGTTTTAAACGAATTTAACGAAGAACAATAACATTTACAAAAGATTTCAATTTTACTAAATCATTAATAAGAGACAATTCTAGATGAAAAATATTTCAAACATTTTTTATGCTAGACATTCCTCAGTATTATATGATTGAAAATGAAAATATTTTTCTTCGTTTTTCACAATCAAATTATTTATAATGTGAGATAATGTTTTCCATAGATATTTTAATATTATGAATAAAAATAATAATTATATTTAATTAAAATTTTTATCCAATAATATACCATATGCTTAGAAATTTGATTACCAAATTTCTAAACAACTTAATTAGCATAGTCTTACAACCCTCAACCATATGTAGTCCAAGCAGCACTAAAAAATTAATTAAAGTACCATAACAGCATGGACTGCGATATGCGTTCAAAATGTCGATGTTCATGTGTCCTGCAGTTCACACGATGACGCACAGTTTGCTGCGTTCTTCATCGACCCATGAGCCGAGTGATCCACCGCTTAGAGTTTTTATATTTATTATTTCAATTTGTCAAATATGAATTTATTGAAAGAAATTAAAAATACACCATTTTACTGGCATATATCAATTCCTTCAATAAATCTTTTTTTTTATACCTAAAACGAAATGCTGCGAAATGTCTTAGTTTTATATAAACAATATTATACCATTTATTACTTGGATAATTTACAATTTCATATAATTTTAATGTGATATAATATTGCGTTTTTTATATAAAACATTAACCTGAAGTAAACCAGGTACAACATTCAACATTTTAGGTTGTTGCATTAGCCAATGTATGCCCATAACTATGATGAACAATACATATTCGCAACGCGTGTATATTATGGTCCATATACACGCAAGTTTCATATTATAATATATAAACATAAATTTGTGAATATATTATAATACAATTTAATTTGCTTGATTATTATTCTTGTTTGCTTGATTTTATTTATAAAAAAATTTAATCCAAATTTTCATTGAACTTCTTTTTTTATAAATATATAATTGTTTGGCAATTTTATCTTGTTATATTATAAAAATATATTTTATAATTAAAACAAGTTATTGTTGTTTACGGTAAAGATATTATATACAATAATGATCCTTCCGCAGGTTCACCTACGGAAACCTTGTTACGACTTTTACTTCCTCTAAATAATCAAGTTCGGTCAACTTTTGCGAAACAACCGTAACACGCAAGGCGTCACAGTGATCACGTCCGGAGACCTCACTAAATAATTCAATCGGTAGTAGCGACGGGCGGTGTGTACAAAGGGCAGGGACGTAATCAATGCGAGTTAATGACTCACACTTACTGGGAATTCCAAGTTCATGTGAACAGTTTCAGTTCACAATCCCAAGCATGAAAGTGGTTCAGCGGTTTACCCGGACCTCTCGGTCTAGGAAATACACGTTGATACTTTCATTGTAGCGCGCGTGCAGCCCAGGACATCTAAGGGCATCACAGACCTGTTATTGCTCAATCTCATTATTGCTAGACGCAATTTGTCCATTTAAGAAGCTAGTGTCCTTATAATGGGACAAACCAACAGGTACGGCTCCACTTACATAAACACATTCAAACACAATAAACATTTTACTGCCCACCATGAATGAAGGCTATATAAGCTTCAACACCATAATCCTGAAGATATCTATTTAATATATTTGAGTCTCGTTCGTTATCGGAATTAACCAGACAAATCACTCCACGAACTAAGAACGGCCATGCACCACCACCCATAGATTCGAGAAAGAGCTATCAATCTGTCTTACACACTTATGTTCGGACCTGGTAAGTTTTCCCGTGTTGAGTCAAATTAAGCCGCAGGCTCCACTCCTGGTGGTGCCCTTCCGTCAATTCCTTTAAGTTTCAGCTTTGCAACCATACTTCCCCCGGAGCCCAAAAGCTTTGGTTTCCCGGGAAGCGACTGAGAGAGCCATAAAAGTAGCTACACCCAATTGCTAGCTGGCATCGTTTATGGTTAGAACTAGGGCGGTATCTGATCGCCTTCGAACCTCTAACTTTCGTTCTTGATTAATGAAAACATCTTTGGCAAATGCTTTCGCTTAAGTTAGTCTTACGACGGTCCAAGAATTTCACCTCTCGCGTCGTAATACTAATGCCCCCAAACTGCTTCTATTAATCATTACCTCTTGATCTGAAAACCAATGAAAGCAGAACAGAGGTCTTATTTCATTATCCCATGCACAGAATATTCAGGCATTTGAAGCCTGCTTTAAGCACTCTAATTTGTTCAAAGTAATTGTACCGGCCCACAATAACACTCGTTTAAGAGCACTAATGCAGGTTTTTAAATAGGAGGAACATATGAAAAAATACAAGTACTTAATCACATATAAGAACTCCACCGGTAATACGCTTACATACATAAAGGTATAGTACTAACCACAAATGTAAGTTGTACTACCCGTATGAAGCACAAGTTCAACTACGAACGTTTTAACCGCAACAACTTTAATATACGCTATTGGAGCTGGAATTACCGCGGCTGCTGGCACCAGACTTGCCCTCCAATTGGTCCTTGTTAAAGGATTTAAAGTGTACTCATTCCAATTACAGGGCCTCGGATATGAGTCCTGTATTGTTATTTTTCGTCACTACCTCCCCGAGCTGGGAGTGGGTAATTTACGCGCCTGCTGCCTTCCTTAGATGTGGTAGCCGTTTCTCAGGCTCCCTCTCCGGAATCGAACCCTGATTCCCCGTTACCCGTTGCAACCATGGTAGTCCTAGATACTACCATCAAAAGTTGATAGGGCAGACATTTGAAAGATCTGTCGTCGGTACATGACCATACGATCTGCATGTTATCTAGAGTTCAACCAATATAACGATCTTGCGATCGCTTGGTTTTAGCCTAATAAAAGCACATGTCCCATAAAGGTTCATGTTTTAATTGCATGTATTAGCTCTAGAATTACCACAGTTATCCAAGTAACTGTTAACGATCTAAGGAACCATAACTGATATAATGAGCCTTTTGCGGTTTCACTTTTAATTCGTGTGTACTTAGACATGCATGGCTTAATCTTTGAGACAAGCATATAACTACTGGCAGGATCAACCAGAATAATGTTTTTCTTTACATATTTCATTCATATTTTCGAATAGAAATAATGCAATATAAATATTATAGATCTATTATTTTAATATTCTATTTTTTGAATTTGATTACGGCCAAAACTTGTATAGCATTCGTAATCCTTCTTTTATGTTTTGTTTTATACTTGTTTCGCCACTAATATAACAAGTTTTAGATGTTATAAGAATTATTCATTACATCATATATATAAATATACGTATGTATGTATAATTTTATAACATAATTTTTATTTAATATATATTTGCTACTATAATTTTATTATATGTACAATATTTTATTCTAAAATATCATTTTATTTCAACATACATAATTATTTATGTATCCACACATTTGCAATTTTTGTTTAATCAATATAAATATTGAATTAAATCATTTGTATTTTGATGTTAAATTTAAAATTTAACATTTTTCCATATAACTCTCGAATGATATATAATATAAAACCGAGCGCATATGAAAAATAAGTATTTATTTAATAATAATATTATTAAAAAATATTATTATTTTATTTGAACTCACTATACCGGCAAACGATATAGTGCGTCCGATTTTAAGGCAGGTACTAATTTAATATACATTATATTAGCCTGCCACCAAAAATTAACGATAATAATTGGAAACCAATTGTTATTATATATATACATATATAACCTTGGCGCACGTTTCAACGTTATTATCTTGAGTTTTAATAATATTAGTCCGCTCAGCCAAGTCTCGTATTCAAAAAGAATAAAGAAACAAATTTATACGGATAATATTATAATATATATTGTCAACATTGACTAAATCATATTATATACATAGATTTATATCAATTCTAGATGGACATCCACTGACCATCCTATAGTAGTTTTTTGCATCGATGTCTTGAAATCGGGCATTTTCAATTGGGCTTGCCACCCACCCTACAGTTATTCTCCTATAATAACTTAAGAGAATATTGAATTCAGTACTTTTTATATACATATGAATTACTTCTTCATATAATTTATATTTATGCTGATTTTCATATGTATATGGTAAATTTATTTATATTATTGACAAAATCATATGCATATCATATGTTTTGAACAATACTTGGGTCGGCAACCACTGCCTACCTATAATAGTTTTTGAACACCCTATCTAGATATCGGGTGTTTTCTGTACTAGATGAGCCCACACTGTGGCTTTCTCTTAATTTACTTAAGAGTTTATAGGTATATTTCATACTTTTTTATATACATATGATATATTTCTTAATATAATTGATATTTATGCTGATTTTCATATGTATATGGTAAATTTATTTATATTATTGACAAAATCATATGCATATCATATGTTTTGAACAATACTTGGGTCGGCAACCACTGCCTACCTATAATAGTTTTTGAACACCCTATCTAGATATCGGGTGTTTTCTGTACTAGATGAGCCCACACTGTGGCTTTCTCTTAATTTACTTAAGAGTTTATAGGTATATTTCATACTTTTTTATATACATATGATATATTTCTTAATATAATTGATATTTATGCTGATTTTCATATGTATATGGTTAATTTATTAATATTATTGACAAAATCATATGCATATCATATGTTTTGAACAATACTTGGGTCGGCAACCACTGCCTACCTATAATAGTTTTTGAACACCCTATCTAGATATCGGGTGTTTTCTGTACTAGATGAGCCCACACTGTGGCTTTCTCTTAATTTACTTAAGAGTTTATAGGTATATTTCATACTTTTTTATATACATATGATATATTTCTTAATATAATTGATATTTATGTTGATTTTCATATGTATATGGTTAATTTATTAATATTATTGACAAAATCATATGCATATCATATGTTTTGAACAATACTTGGGTCGGCAACCACTGCCTACCTATAATAGTTTTTGAACACCCTATCTAGATATCGGGTGTTTTCTGTACTAGATGAGCCCACACTGTGGCTTTCTCTTAATTTACTTAAGAGTTTATAGGTATATTTCATACTTTTTTATATACATATGATATATTTCTTAATATAATTGATATTTATGTTGATTTTCATATGTATATGGTTAATTTATTAATATTATTGACAAAATCATATGCATATCATATGTTTTGAACAATACTTGGGTCGGCAACCACTGCCTACCTATAATAGTTTTTGAACACCCTATCTAGATATCGGGTGTTTTCAGTACTAGATGAGCCCACACTGTGGCTTTTTCTCAATTTACTTAAGAGTTTATAGGTATATTTCATACTTTTTTATATACATATGTTATATTTCTTAATATAATTGATATTTATGCTGATTTTCATATGTATATGGTTAATTTATTAATATTATTGACAAAATCATATGCATATCATATGTTTTGAACAATACTTGGGTCGGCAACCACTGCCTACCTATAATAGTTTTTGAACACCCTATCTAGATATCGGGTGTTTTCAGTACTAGATGAGCCCACACTGTGGCTTTCTCTTAATTTACTTAAGAGTTTATAGGTATATTTCATACTTTTTTATATACATATGATATATTTCTTAATATAATTGATATTTATGCTGATTTTCATATGTATATGATTAATTTATTAATATTATTGACAAAATCATATGCATATCATATGTTTTAAACAATACTTGAGTCGGCAACCACTTATAGGTAGGTTTATAGGTATATTTCATACTTTTTTATATACATATGATATATATTTCTTCATATAATTGATATTCATACTGATTTTCATATGTATATGGTAAATTTATTTATATTATTGATATCATATATATATATATATATATATCGGATATCATAATTTCATATATTTTGAAGAATACTTTGATCGGCAAAACTGCCTTGCCTACCTATAATGATTTTTAATGGAAAAAAAGTGTTTAGTGTGAGCACCAGCCGCGTTGGTTTAATTTAATTTTATCCCAGTAGCAATTCTTCGGGACAGTAGGAATTTGATTAATTTATTGATGAACATTACTAATTGATTAACAAGGCATTGAACTACACTTTAAAAGTTACAGTTACTCCCGCCATTCAATTGTGTATTTTAAAAAATCTTTTGTTAGTCAGGGTGACTTATATCGTAATAATAAATTAATTACCTATTTTAATAATATTATATCATAGTATAATATTATATGAACGATTCCGCAAATAATATGTATTATTTATAGATATATTAAATATAGGTTTTTTTTTTATTCATTACCGGTCACCAATCATCTATATGGCTATACATTCATTAACTATTATTATTAATGTGACGAGACTCTTGGTTACCGTAAAGAGGTTTATATATAGTTATCTCAAACATTACTTTGTTTCTTTTACTTTGACATGATCTTATATGCGTCACTAATAATATGACGGGACATTTGGCTACCGTAAAAGTGGATTCATAGTTAATCTCAAACATTACTTTGTTTCTTTTACTTTGACATGATCTTATATGCGTCACTAATAATATGACGGAATATTTGGCTACGGTAAAAGTGGATTCATAGTTAATCTCAAACATTACTTTGTTTCTTTTACTTTGACATGATCTTATATGCGTCACTAATAATATGACGGGACATTTGGCTACCGTAAAAGTGGATTCATAGTTAATCTCAAACATTACTTTGTTTCTTTTACTTTGACATGATCTTATATGCGTCACTAATAATATGACGGAACATTTGGCTACCGTAAAAGTGGATTCATAGTTAATCTCAAACATTACTTTGTTTCTTTTACTTTGACATGATCTTATATGCGTCACTAATAATATGACGGAACATTTGGCTACGGTAAAAGTGGATTCATAGTTAATCTCAAACATTACTTTGTTTCTTTTACTTTGACATGATCTTATATGCGTCACTAATAATATGACGGGACATTTGGCTACCGTAAAAGTGGATTCATAGTTAATCTCAAACATTACTTTGTTTCTTTTACTTTGACATGATCTTATATGCGTCACTAATAATATGACGGAATATTTGGCTACGGTAAAAGTGGATTCATAGTTAATCTCAAACATTACTTTGTTTCTTTTACTTTGACATGATCTTATATGCGTCACTAATAATATGACGGGACATTTGGCTACCGTAAAAGTGGATTCATAGTTAATCTCAAACATTACTTTGTTTCTTTTACTTTGACATGATCTTATATGCGTCACTAATAATATGACGGGACATTTGGCTACCGTAAAAGTGGATTCATAGTTAATCTCAAACATTACTTTGTTTCTTTTACTTTGACATGATCTTATATGCGTCACTAATAATATGACGGAACATTTGGCTACCGTAAAAGTGGATTCATAGTTAATCTCAAACATTACTTTGTTTCTTTTACTTTGACATGATCTTATATGCGTCACTAATAATATGACGGAACATTTGGCTACCGTAAAAGTGGATTCATAGTTAATCTCAAACATTACTTTGTTTCTTTTACTTTGACATGATCTTATATGCGTCACTAATAATATGACGGAACATTTGGCTACCGTAAAAGTGGATTCATAGTTAATCTCAAACATTACTTTGTTTCTTTTACTTTGACATGATCTTATATGCGTCACTAATATGACGGAACATTTGGCTACCGTAAAAGTGGATTCATAGTTAATCTCAAACATTACTTTGTTTCTTTTACTTTGACATGATCTTATATGCGTCACTAATAATATGACGGAATATTTGGCTACGGTAAAAGTGGATTCATAGTTAATCTCAAACATTACTTTGTTTCTTTTACTTTGACATGATCTTATATGCGTCACTAATAATATGACGGGACATTTGGCTACCGTAAAAGTGGATTCATAGTTAATCTCAAACATTACTTTGTTTCTTTTACTTTGACATGATCTTATATGCGTCACTAATAATATGACGGAATATTTGGCTACCGTAAAAGTGGATTCATAGTTAATCTCAAACATTACTTTGTTTCTTTTACTTTGACATGATCTTATATGCGTCACTAATAATATGACGAGTACTTTTTGGCTACCTTTTTCTTTGGATTCCCCAAAAATCCAAAATTATAATTATCAAAATAAATTTAATAATTATAATATTCTTTCCATTTCGTTATTTTATTAAATATCGAATCATCAAGCAAAGGATAAGCTTCAGTGGATCGCAGTATGGCAGCTGCTCAACCACTTACAACACCTTGCCTGTTACAAAAGTCGTTTACAATTGATTCTAGGCTTTGTCATTGTATTAAATAATGTTTTTATATGTAACTAGCGCGGCATCAGGTGATCGAAGATCCTCCCAATTTACTATGTTACAAATTACATTGGCATCACATCCATTGTCGTTTATAAAATGAATTATAAACTTTAAATGGTTTAGAAGCCATACAATGCAAATTGCCCCTTATTTATCATTGCAGTCCAGCACGGATACGACCTTAGAGGCGTTCAGGCATAATCCAACGGACGTAGCGTCATACCACTGTTCGCTCGAACAAGTATTGTGCCATTGGTCCGTACCTGCGGTTCCTCTCGTACTACGCAGGAATGCTGTCGCAACAACGTTTTGTCATTAGTAGGGTAAAACTAACCTGTCTCACGACGGTCTAAACCCAGCTCACGTTCCCTTGCATGGGTGAACAATCCAACGCTTGGTGAATTTTGCTTCACAATGATAGGAAGAGCCGACATCGAAGGATCAAAAAGCGACGTCGCTATGAACGCTTGGCCGCCACAAGCCAGTTATCCCTATGGTAACTTTTCTGACACCTCTTGTTAAAAACTCTTTAAACCAAAAGGATCGATAGGCCGAGCTTTTGCTGTCCCTGTGTGTACTGAACACCGAGATCAAGTCAGCATTTGCCCTTTTGCTCTATGTGTGGTTTCTGTCCGCACTGAGCTGGCCTTGGGACACCTCCGTTATTATTTGAGAGATGTACCGCCCCAGTCAAACTCCCTACCTGGCAATGTCCTTGAATTGGATCATACCTGAGTAATTGGAGTTATACCAAATTTTCAAATCAAAAATACATAAATGCATCGTTTTATTAAAGAATTTGTTTGCGATTATATAACAAACTCGTGATACTTTGATCAAGAAGCTTGCATCAAAACCCAATACCATAAGATATAATAAATATATCCGTATAATGGCTAGGAAATGATACACGTTCCATTTAATCAAGTAAGTAAGGAAACAATAAGAGTAGTGGTATTTCATTGGCGATATCAAACCGAAGCCTAATATCTCCCACTTATTCTACACCTCTTATGTCTCCTTACACTGCCAGATTAGAGTCAAGCTCAAAAGGGTCTTCTTTCCCCGCTAATTATTCCAAGCCCGTTCCCTTGGCTGTGGTTTCGCTAGATAGTAGATAGGGACAGTAGGAATCTCGTTAATCCATTCATGCGCGTCACTAATTAGATGACGAGGCATTTGGCTACCTTAAGAGAGTCATAGTTACTCCCGCCGTTGACCCGCGCTTACTTGAATTTCTTCACTTTGACATTCAGAGCACTGGGCAGAAATCACATTGTGTCAACACCCGCTAGGGCCATCACAATGCTTTGTTTTAATTAGACAGTCGGATTCCCCAAGTCCGTGCCAGTTCTGAATTGATTGTTAATTGATAATCGTTATAATTAATAAGAACTAATCGGTTTGAGCCAATTAGTATTCTTAAAAATTTTAGCAAGAAAGTTCCACAATTGGCTACGTAACTAAACTATCCGGGGAACAAGTAACCACCATAAATGATAGACACTCTATTTACCCAGAACGAGCACATAAACCATGTTATTGTTTCCCAATCAAGCCCGACTATCTCAATCTTCAGAGCCAATCCTTATCCCGAAGTTACGGATCTAATTTGCCGACTTCCCTTACCTACATTATTCTATCGACTAGAGACTCTTCACCTTGGAGACCAGCTGCGGATATTGGTACGGCCTGTTGAGAAGTTTGCGTGTCCCCACCATAAATTTTCAAGGTCCGAGGAGAAAATATCGACACAACAGTATATGTCATGCTCTTCTAGCCCATCTACCATATCTCTCTGCGAAAGACTTCCATGGTAGTACGGCTATAAAACAGAAAAGAAAACTCTTCCGATATCTCTCGACGGCTTCTTTATGGTCGTTCCTGTTGCCAGGATGAGCACGAGGCCCATATTTAATAACAAACGGATACTCAACAGGTTACGGAATTGGAACCGTATTCCCTTTCGTTCAAAATTATTCAAGTATATTATTTTTGGCTTGTATATATATTTATTTAGTCATTAGTTTTTTACTTGAAAATTTTCGGCTTTCGCCTTGAACTTAGGACCGACTAACTCGTGATCAACCACTGTTCACACGAAACCCTTCTCCACTTCAGTCCTCCAAGGTCTCATTCGATTATTTGCTACTACCACCAAGATCTGTACCAATGGCAGCTCCATGCAGGCTTACGCCAAACACTTCTACGCATACCATTGTACCTTCCTACTCACTAAAGTTTCAAAATTTATATTACAAGTAATATAAATCATCTACTTTAGCGGTAATGTATAGGTATACAACTTAAGCGCCATCCATTTTAAGGGCTAGTTGCTTCGGCAGGTGAGTTGTTACACACTCCTTAGCGGATTTCGACTTCCATGATCACCGTCCTGCTGTTTTAAGCAACCAACGCCTTTCATGGTATCTGCATGAGTTGTTAATTTGGGCACCGTAACATTACGTTTGGTTCATCCCACAGCGCCAGTTCTGCTTACCAAAAGTGGCCCACTGGGCACATTATATCATAACCTTAAACTTCATATCAAGAAAGTTAAGGTTCTTACCCATTTAAAGTTTGAGAATAGGTTAAGATCGTTTCGACCCTAAGGCCTCTAATCATTCGCTTTACCAGATAAGATTATTTTATATAATATTAAAATGCACCAGCTATCCTGAGGGAAACTTCGGAAGGAACCAGCTACTAGATGGTTCGATTGGTCTTTCGCCCCTATACTCAATTCTGACAATCGATTTGCACGTCAGAACTGTTTCGGTCTTCCATCAGGGTTTCCCCTGACTTCAACCTGATCAAGTATAGTTCACCATCTTTCGGGTCACAGCATATATGCTCAAGGTACGTTCCAGTTAGAGGCATAAATAATATAAATATCATTATACATAACTATATAGAACGCCCCGGGATTGTGTTAATTAACTATAAATAGTTAAAAAACTAATCCCATTATTAGTCAAGTTAATTACGCTATTAGGTTTATATCCCAATAACTTGCACATATGTTAGACTCCTTGGTCCGTGTTTCAAGACGGGTCCCGAAGGTATCCTGAATCTTTCGCATTGTTAATCATACAAGTGCATATAATAAACACAAAAATCATTGATAATTATGCCATTATATAATTCCGAAAAATTAACGCACTGTAATCATATAAATCTATCAGCACTTTATCAAATTAATGACATTTATTTTGTGTTAAAACGCAAGCATTTTAATTTAAATAAACTATAAGCCATATTTTATGATAAATTTTGTATGCTAATAGATTACAATGTCCTTATATGGAAAAAATGCACACTATTATCATAATATTGTTTAAATATTACAATTTTAATGATGAATTTTCCATAATGGATATTCAGGTTCATCGGGCTTAACCTCTAAGCAGTTTCACGTACTATTTAACTCTCTATTCAGAGTTCTTTTCAACTTTCCCTCACGGTACTTGTTTACTATCGGTCTCATGGTTATATTTAGTTTTAGATGGAGTTTACCACCCACTTAGTGCTGCACTATCAAGCAACACGACTCTTTGGAAACATCATCTAGTAATCATTAACGTTATACGGGCCTGGCACCCTCTATGGGTAAATGGCCTCATTTAAGAAGGACTTAAATCGTTAATTTCTCATACTAGAATATTGACGCTCCATACACTGCATCTCACATTTGCCATATAGACAAAGTGACTTAGTGCTGAACTGATTTCTTTTCGCTCGCCGCTACTAAGAAAATCCTAGTTAGTTTCTTTTCCTCCCCTAATTAATATGCTTAAATTCAGGGGGTAGTCCCATATGAGTTGAGGTTGTATATAACATTTTTTTTTTCAATATATTCTTTACATTTATATAATGGAGAAACATTTAATGAATTCGTATAAAAATTTTTTTCGTTAATTAGTTTTAATTTAGTTATGAGTTTTAAACGAATTTAACGAAGAACAATAACATTTACAAAAGATTTCAATTTTACTAAATCATTAATAAGAGACAATTCTAGATGAAAAATATTTCAAACATTTTTTATGCTAGACATTCCTCAGTATTATATGATTGAAAATGAAAATATTTTTCTTCGTTTTTCACAATCAAATTATTTATAATGTGAGATAATGTTTTCCATAGATATTTTAATATTATGAATAAAAATAATAATTATATTTAATTAAAATTTTTATCCAATAATATACCATATGCTTAGAAATTTGATTACCAAATTTCTAAACAACTTAATTAGCATAGTCTTACAACCCTCAACCATATGTAGTCCAAGCAGCACTAAAAAATTAATTAAAGTACCATAACAGCATGGACTGCGATATGCGTTCAAAATGTCGATGTTCATGTGTCCTGCAGTTCACACGATGACGCACAGTTTGCTGCGTTCTTCATCGACCCATGAGCCGAGTGATCCACCGCTTAGAGTTTTTATATTTATTATTTCAATTTGTCAAATATGAATTTATTGAAAGAAATTAAAAATACACCATTTTACTGGCATATATCAATTCCTTCAATAAATCTTTTTTTTATACCTAAAACGAAATGCTGCGAAATGTCTTAGTTTTATATAAACAATATTATACCATTTATTACTTGGATAATTTACAATTTCATATAATTTTAATGTGATATAATATTGCGTTTTTTATATAAAACATTAACCTGAAGTAAACCAGGTACAACATTCAACATTTTAGGTTGTTGCATTAGCCAATGTATGCCCATAACTATGATGAACAATACATATTCGCAACGCGTGTATATTATGGTCCATATACACGCAAGTTTCATATTATAATATATAAACATAAATTTGTGAATATATTATAATACAATTTAATTTGCTTGATTATTATTCTTGTTTGCTTGATTTTATTTATAAAAAAATTTAATCCAAATTTTCATTGAACTTCTTTTTTTTATAAATATATAATTGTTTGGCAATTTTATCTTGTTATATTATAAAAATATATTTTATAATTAAAACAAGTTATTGTTGTTTACGGTAAAGATATTATATACAATAATGATCCTTCCGCAGGTTCACCTACGGAAACCTTGTTACGACTTTTACTTCCTCTAAATAATCAAGTTCGGTCAACTTTTGCGAAACAACCGTAACACGCAAGGCGTCACAGTGATCACGTCCGGAGACCTCACTAAATAATTCAATCGGTAGTAGCGACGGGCGGTGTGTACAAAGGGCAGGGACGTAATCAATGCGAGTTAATGACTCACACTTACTGGGAATTCCAAGTTCATGTGAACAGTTTCAGTTCACAATCCCAAGCATGAAAGTGGTTCAGCGGTTTACCCGGACCTCTCGGTCTAGGAAATACACGTTGATACTTTCATTGTAGCGGCGTGCAGCCCAGGACATCTAAGGGCATCACAGACCTGTTATTGCTCAATCTCATTATTGCTAGACGCAATTTGTCCATTTAAGAAGCTAGTGTCCTTATAATGGGACAAACCAACAGGTACGGCTCCACTTACATAAACACATTCAAACACAATAAACATTTTACTGCCCACCATGAATGAAGGCTATATAAGCTTCAACACCATAATCCTGAAGATATCTATTTAATATATTTGAGTCTCGTTCGTTATCGGAATTAACCAGACAAATCACTCCACGAACTAAGAACGGCCATGCACCACCACCCATAGATTCGAGAAAGAGCTATCAATCTGTCTTACACACTTATGTTCGGACCTGGTAAGTTTTCCCGTGTTGAGTCAAATTAAGCCGCAGGCTCCACTCCTGGTGGTGCCCTTCCGTCAATTCCTTTAAGTTTCAGCTTTGCAACCATACTTCCCCCGGAGCCCAAAAGCTTTGGTTTCCCGGGAAGCGACTGAGAGAGCCATAAAAGTAGCTACACCCAATTGCTAGCTGGCATCGTTTATGGTTAGAACTAGGGCGGTATCTGATCGCCTTCGAACCTCTAACTTTCGTTCTTGATTAATGAAAACATCTTTGGCAAATGCTTTCGCTTAAGTTAGTCTTACGACGGTCCAAGAATTTCACCTCTCGCGTCGTAATACTAATGCCCCCAAACTGCTTCTATTAATCATTACCTCTTGATCTGAAAACCAATGAAAGCAGAACAGAGGTCTTATTTCATTATCCCATGCACAGAATATTCAGGCATTTGAAGCCTGCTTTAAGCACTCTAATTTGTTCAAAGTAATTGTACCGGCCCACAATAACACTCGTTTAAGAGCACTAATGCAGGTTTTTAAATAGGAGGAACATATGAAAAAATACAAGTACTTAATCACATATAAGAACTCCACCGGTAATACGCTTACATACATAAAGGTATAGTACTAACCACAAATGTAAGTTGTACTACCCGTATGAAGCACAAGTTCAACTACGAACGTTTTAACCGCAACAACTTTAATATACGCTATTGGAGCTGGAATTACCGCGGCTGCTGGCACCAGACTTGCCCTCCAATTGGTCCTTGTTAAAGGATTTAAAGTGTACTCATTCCAATTACAGGGCCTCGGATATGAGTCCTGTATTGTTATTTTTCGTCACTACCTCCCCGAGCTGGGAGTGGGTAATTTACGCGCCTGCTGCCTTCCTTAGATGTGGTAGCCGTTTCTCAGGCTCCCTCTCCGGAATCGAACCCTGATTCCCCGTTACCCGTTGCAACCATGGTAGTCCTAGATACTACCATCAAAAGTTGATAGGGCAGACATTTGAAAGATCTGTCGTCGGTACATGACCATACGATCTGCATGTTATCTAGAGTTCAACCAATATAACGATCTTGCGATCGCTTGGTTTTAGCCTAATAAAAGCACATGTCCCATAAAGGTTCATGTTTTAATTGCATGTATTAGCTCTAGAATTACCACAGTTATCCAAGTAACTGTTAACGATCTAAGGAACCATAACTGATATAATGAGCCTTTTGCGGTTTCACTTTTAATTCGTGTGTACTTAGACATGCATGGCTTAATCTTTGAGACAAGCATATAACTACTGGCAGGATCAACCAGAATAATGTTTTTCTTTACATATTTCATTCATATTTTCGAATAGAAATAATGCAATATAAATATTATAGATCTATTATTTTAATATTCTATTTTTTGAATTTGATTACGGCCAAAACTTGTATAGCATTCGTAATCCTTCTTTTATGTTTTGTTTTATACTTGTTTCGCCACTAATATAACAAGTTTTAGATGTTATAAGAATTATTCATTACATCATATATATAAATATACGTATGTATGTATAATTTTATAACATAATTTTTATTTAATATATATTTGCTACTATAATTTTATTATATGTACAATATTTTATTCTAAAATATCATTTTATTTCAACATACATAATTATTTATGTATCCACACATTTGCAATTTTTGTTTAATCAATATAAATATTGAATTAAATCATTTGTATTTTGATGTTAAATTTAAAATTTAACATTTTTCCATATAACTCTCGAATGATATATAATATAAAACCGAGCGCATATGAAAAATAAGTATTTATTTAATAATAATATTATTAAAAAATATTATTATTTTATTTGAACTCACTATACCGGCAAACGATATAGTGCGTCCGATTTTAAGGCAGGTACTAATTTAATATACATTATATTAGCCTGCCACCAAAAATTAACGATAATAATTGGAAACCAATTGTTATTATATATATACATATATAACCTTGGCGCACGTTTCAACGTTATTATCTTGAGTTTTAATAATATTAGTCCGCTCAGCCAAGTCTCGTATTCAAAAAGAATAAAGAAACAAATTTATACGGATAATATTATAATATATATTGTCAACATTGACTAAATCATATTATATACATAGATTTATATCAATTCTAGATGGACATCCACTGACCATCCTATAGTAGTTTTTTGCATCGATGTCTTGAAATCGGGCATTTTCAATTGGGCTTGCCACCCACCCTACAGTTATTCTCCTATAATAACTTAAGAGAATATTGAATTCAGTACTTTTTATATACATATGAATTACTTCTTCATATAATTTATATTTATGCTGATTTTCATATGTATATGGTAAATTTATTTATATTATTGACAAAATCATATGCATATCATATGTTTTGAACAATACTTGGGTCGGCAACCACTGCCTACCTATAATAGTTTTTGAACACCCTATCTAGATATCGGGTGTTTTCTGTACTAGATGAGCCCACACTGTGGCTTTCTCTTAATTTACTTAAGAGTTTATAGGTATATTTCATACTTTTTTATATACATATGATATATTTCTTAATATAATTGATATTTATGCTGATTTTCATATGTATATGGTAAATTTATTTATATTATTGACAAAATCATATGCATATCATATGTTTTGAACAATACTTGGGTCGGCAACCACTGCCTACCTATAATAGTTTTTGAACACCCTATCTAGATATCGGGTGTTTTCTGTACTAGATGAGCCCACACTGTGGCTTTCTCTTAATTTACTTAAGAGTTTATAGGTATATTTCATACTTTTTTATATACATATGATATATTTCTTAATATAATTGATATTTATGCTGATTTTCATATGTATATGGTTAATTTATTAATATTATTGACAAAATCATATGCATATCATATGTTTTGAACAATACTTGGGTCGGCAACCACTGCCTACCTATAATAGTTTTTGAACACCCTATCTAGATATCGGGTGTTTTCTGTACTAGATGAGCCCACACTGTGGCTTTCTCTTAATTTACTTAAGAGTTTATAGGTATATTTCATACTTTTTTATATACATATGATATATTTCTTAATATAATTGATATTTATGTTGATTTTCATATGTATATGGTTAATTTATTAATATTATTGACAAAATCATATGCATATCATATGTTTTGAACAATACTTGGGTCGGCAACCACTGCCTACCTATAATAGTTTTTGAACACCCTATCTAGATATCGGGTGTTTTCTGTACTAGATGAGCCCACACTGTGGCTTTCTCTTAATTTACTTAAGAGTTTATAGGTATATTTCATACTTTTTTATATACATATGATATATTTCTTAATATAATTGATATTTATGTTGATTTTCATATGTATATGGTTAATTTATTAATATTATTGACAAAATCATATGCATATCATATGTTTTGAACAATACTTGGGTCGGCAACCACTGCCTACCTATAATAGTTTTTGAACACCCTATCTAGATATCGGGTGTTTTCAGTACTAGATGAGCCCACACTGTGGCTTTTTCTCAATTTACTTAAGAGTTTATAGGTATATTTCATACTTTTTTATATACATATGTTATATTTCTTAATATAATTGATATTTATGCTGATTTTCATATGTATATGGTTAATTTATTAATATTATTGACAAAATCATATGCATATCATATGTTTTGAACAATACTTGGGTCGGCAACCACTGCCTACCTATAATAGTTTTTGAACACCCTATCTAGATATCGGGTGTTTTCAGTACTAGATGAGCCCACACTGTGGCTTTCTCTTAATTTACTTAAGAGTTTATAGGTATATTTCATACTTTTTTATATACATATGATATATTTCTTAATATAATTGATATTTATGCTGATTTTCATATGTATATGATTAATTTATTAATATTATTGACAAAATCATATGCATATCATATGTTTTAAACAATACTTGAGTCGGCAACCACTTATAGGTAGGTTTATAGGTATATTTCATACTTTTTTATATACATATGATATATATTTCTTCATATAATTGATATTCATACTGATTTTCATATGTATATGGTAAATTTATTTATATTATTGATATCATATATATATATATATATATATCGGATATCATAATTTCATATATTTTGAAGAATACTTTGATCGGCAAAACTGCCTTGCCTACCTATAATGATTTTTAATGGAAAAAAAGTGTTTAGTGTGAGCACCAGCCGCGTTGGTTTAATTTAATTTTATCCCAGTAGCAATTCTTCGGGACAGTAGGAATTTGATTAATTTATTGATGAACATTACTAATTGATTAACAAGGCATTGAACTACACTTTAAAAGTTACAGTTACTCCCGCCATTCAATTGTGTATTTTAAAAAATCTTTTGTTAGTCAGGGTGACTTATATCGTAATAATAAATTAATTACCTATTTTAATAATATTATATCATAGTATAATATTATATGAACGATTCCGCAAATAATATGTATTATTTATAGATATATTAAATATAGGTTTTTTTTTTATTCATTACCGGTCACCAATCATCTATATGGCTATACATTCATTAACTATTATTATTAATGTGACGAGACTCTTGGTTACCGTAAAGAGGTTTATATATAGTTATCTCAAACATTACTTTGTTTCTTTTACTTTGACATGATCTTATATGCGTCACTAATAATATGACGGGACATTTGGCTACCGTAAAAGTGGATTCATAGTTAATCTCAAACATTACTTTGTTTCTTTTACTTTGACATGATCTTATATGCGTCACTAATAATATGACGGAATATTTGGCTACGGTAAAAGTGGATTCATAGTTAATCTCAAACATTACTTTGTTTCTTTTACTTTGACATGATCTTATATGCGTCACTAATAATATGACGGGACATTTGGCTACCGTAAAAGTGGATTCATAGTTAATCTCAAACATTACTTTGTTTCTTTTACTTTGACATGATCTTATATGCGTCACTAATAATATGACGGAACATTTGGCTACCGTAAAAGTGGATTCATAGTTAATCTCAAACATTACTTTGTTTCTTTTACTTTGACATGATCTTATATGCGTCACTAATAATATGACGGAACATTTGGCTACGGTAAAAGTGGATTCATAGTTAATCTCAAACATTACTTTGTTTCTTTTACTTTGACATGATCTTATATGCGTCACTAATAATATGACGGGACATTTGGCTACCGTAAAAGTGGATTCATAGTTAATCTCAAACATTACTTTGTTTCTTTTACTTTGACATGATCTTATATGCGTCACTAATAATATGACGGAATATTTGGCTACGGTAAAAGTGGATTCATAGTTAATCTCAAACATTACTTTGTTTCTTTTACTTTGACATGATCTTATATGCGTCACTAATAATATGACGGGACATTTGGCTACCGTAAAAGTGGATTCATAGTTAATCTCAAACATTACTTTGTTTCTTTTACTTTGACATGATCTTATATGCGTCACTAATAATATGACGGGACATTTGGCTACCGTAAAAGTGGATTCATAGTTAATCTCAAACATTACTTTGTTTCTTTTACTTTGACATGATCTTATATGCGTCACTAATAATATGACGGAACATTTGGCTACCGTAAAAGTGGATTCATAGTTAATCTCAAACATTACTTTGTTTCTTTTACTTTGACATGATCTTATATGCGTCACTAATAATATGACGGAACATTTGGCTACCGTAAAAGTGGATTCATAGTTAATCTCAAACATTACTTTGTTTCTTTTACTTTGACATGATCTTATATGCGTCACTAATAATATGACGGAACATTTGGCTACCGTAAAAGTGGATTCATAGTTAATCTCAAACATTACTTTGTTTCTTTTACTTTGACATGATCTTTTTATTATTATTTGCGTCACATAATATGACGGAACATTTGGCTACCGTAAAAGTGGATTCATAGTTAATCTCAAACATTACTTTGTTTCTTTTACTTTGACATGATCTTATATGCGTCACTAATAATATGACGGAATATTTGGCTACCGTAAAAGTGGATTCATAGTTAATCTCAAACATTACTTTGTTTCTTTTACTTTGACATGATCTTATATGCGTCACTAATAATATGACGGGACATTTGGCTACCGTAAAAGTGGATTCATAGTTAATCTCAAACATTACTTTGTTTCTTTTACTTTGACATGATCTTATATGCGTCACTAATAATATGACGGAACATTTGGCTACCGTAAAAGTGGATTCATAGTTAATCTCAAACATTACTTTGTTTCTTTTACTTTGACATGATCTTATATGCGTCACTAATAATATGACGAGTACTTTTTGGCTACCTTTTTCTTTGGATTCCCCAAAAATCCAAAATTATAATTATCAAAATAAATTTAATAATTATAATATTCTTTCCATTTCGTTATTTTATTAAATATCGAATCATCAAGCAAAGGATAAGCTTCAGTGGATCGCAGTATGGCAGCTGCTCAACCACTTACAACACCTTGCCTGTTACAAAAGTCGTTTACAATTGATTCTAGGCTTTGTCATTGTATTAAATAATGTTTTTATATGTAACTAGCGCGGCATCAGGTGATCGAAGATCCTCCCAATTTACTATGTTACAAATTACATTGGCATCACATCCATTGTCGTTTATAAAATGAATTATAAACTTTAAATGGTTTAGAAGCCATACAATGCAAATTGCCCCTTATTTATCATTGCAGTCCAGCACGGATACGACCTTAGAGGCGTTCAGGCATAATCCAACGGACGTAGCGTCATACCACTGTTCGCTCGAACAAGTATTGTGCCATTGGTCCGTACCTGCGGTTCCTCTCGTACTACGCAGGAATGCTGTCGCAACAACGTTTTGTCATTAGTAGGGTAAAACTAACCTGTCTCACGACGGTCTAAACCCAGCTCACGTTCCCTTGCATGGGTGAACAATCCAACGCTTGGTGAATTTTGCTTCACAATGATAGGAAGAGCCGACATCGAAGGATCAAAAAGCGACGTCGCTATGAACGCTTGGCCGCCACAAGCCAGTTATCCCTATGGTAACTTTTCTGACACCTCTTGTTAAAAACTCTTTAAACCAAAAGGATCGATAGGCCGAGCTTTTGCTGTCCCTGTGTGTACTGAACACCGAGATCAAGTCAGCATTTGCCCTTTTGCTCTATGTGTGGTTTCTGTCCGCACTGAGCTGGCCTTGGGACACCTCCGTTATTATTTGAGAGATGTACCGCCCCAGTCAAACTCCCTACCTGGCAATGTCCTTGAATTGGATCATACCTGAGTAATTGGAGTTATACCAAATTTTCAAATCAAAAATACATAAATGCATCGTTTTATTAAAGAATTTGTTTGCGATTATATAACAAACTCGTGATACTTTGATCAAGAAGCTTGCATCAAAACCCAATACCATAAGATATAATAAATATATCCGTATAATGGCTAGGAAATGATACACGTTCCATTTAATCAAGTAAGTAAGGAAACAATAAGAGTAGTGGTATTTCATTGGCGATATCAAACCGAAGCCTAATATCTCCCACTTATTCTACACCTCTTATGTCTCCTTACACTGCCAGATTAGAGTCAAGCTCAAAAGGGTCTTCTTTCCCCGCTAATTATTCCAAGCCCGTTCCCTTGGCTGTGGTTTCGCTAGATAGTAGATAGGGACAGTAGGAATCTCGTTAATCCATTCATGCGCGTCACTAATTAGATGACGAGGCATTTGGCTACCTTAAGAGAGTCATAGTTACTCCCGCCGTTGACCCGCGCTTACTTGAATTTCTTCACTTTGACATTCAGAGCACTGGGCAGAAATCACATTGTGTCAACACCCGCTAGGGCCATCACAATGCTTTGTTTTAATTAGACAGTCGGATTCCCCAAGTCCGTGCCAGTTCTGAATTGATTGTTAATTGATAATCGTTATAATTAATAAGAACTAATCGGTTTGAGCCAATTAGTATTCTTAAAAATTTTAGCAAGAAAGTTCCACAATTGGCTACGTAACTAAACTATCCGGGGAACAAGTAACCACCATAAATGATAGACACTCTATTTACCCAGAACGAGCACATAAACCATGTTATTGTTTCCCAATCAAGCCCGACTATCTCAATCTTCAGAGCCAATCCTTATCCCGAAGTTACGGATCTAATTTGCCGACTTCCCTTACCTACATTATTCTATCGACTAGAGACTCTTCACCTTGGAGACCAGCTGCGGATATTGGTACGGCCTGTTGAGAAGTTTGCGTGTCCCCACCATAAATTTTCAAGGTCCGAGGAGAAAATATCGACACAACAGTATATGTCATGCTCTTCTAGCCCATCTACCATATCTCTCTGCGAAAGACTTCCATGGTAGTACGGCTATAAAACAGAAAAGAAAACTCTTCCGATATCTCTCGACGGCTTCTTTATGGTCGTTCCTGTTGCCAGGATGAGCACGAGGCCCATATTTAATAACAAACGGATACTCAACAGGTTACGGAATTGGAACCGTATTCCCTTTCGTTCAAAATTATTCAAGTATATTATTTTTGGCTTGTATATATATTTATTTAGTCATTAGTTTTTTACTTGAAAATTTTCGGCTTTCGCCTTGAACTTAGGACCGACTAACTCGTGATCAACCACTGTTCACACGAAACCCTTCTCCACTTCAGTCCTCCAAGGTCTCATTCGATTATTTGCTACTACCACCAAGATCTGTACCAATGGCAGCTCCATGCAGGCTTACGCCAAACACTTCTACGCATACCATTGTACCTTCCTACTCACTAAAGTTTCAAAATTTATATTACAAGTAATATAAATCATCTACTTTAGCGGTAATGTATAGGTATACAACTTAAGCGCCATCCATTTTAAGGGCTAGTTGCTTCGGCAGGTGAGTTGTTACACACTCCTTAGCGGATTTCGACTTCCATGATCACCGTCCTGCTGTTTTAAGCAACCAACGCCTTTCATGGTATCTGCATGAGTTGTTAATTTGGGCACCGTAACATTACGTTTGGTTCATCCCACAGCGCCAGTTCTGCTTACCAAAAGTGGCCCACTGGGCACATTATATCATAACCTTAAACTTCATATCAAGAAAGTTAAGGTTCTTACCCATTTAAAGTTTGAGAATAGGTTAAGATCGTTTCGACCCTAAGGCCTCTAATCATTCGCTTTACCAGATAAGATTATTTTATATAATATTAAAATGCACCAGCTATCCTGAGGGAAACTTCGGAAGGAACCAGCTACTAGATGGTTCGATTGGTCTTTCGCCCCTATACTCAATTCTGACAATCGATTTGCACGTCAGAACTGTTTCGGTCTTCCATCAGGGTTTCCCCTGACTTCAACCTGATCAAGTATAGTTCACCATCTTTCGGGTCACAGCATATATGCTCAAGGTACGTTCCAGTTAGAGGCATAAATAATATAAATATCATTATACATAACTATATAGAACGCCCCGGGATTGTGTTAATTAACTATAAATAGTTAAAAAACTAATCCCATTATTAGTCAAGTTAATTACGCTATTAGGTTTATATCCCAATAACTTGCACATATGTTAGACTCCTTGGTCCGTGTTTCAAGACGGGTCCCGAAGGTATCCTGAATCTTTCGCATTGTTAATCATACAAGTGCATATAATAAACACAAAAATCATTGATAATTATGCCATTATATAATTCCGAAAAATTAACGCACTGTAATCATATAAATCTATCAGCACTTTATCAAATTAATGACATTTATTTTGTGTTAAAACGCAAGCATTTTAATTTAAATAAACTATAAGCCATATTTTATGATAAATTTTGTATGCTAATAGATTACAATGTCCTTATATGGAAAAAATGCACACTATTATCATAATATTGTTTAAATATTACAATTTTAATGATGAATTTTCCATAATGGATATTCAGGTTCATCGGGCTTAACCTCTAAGCAGTTTCACGTACTATTTAACTCTCTATTCAGAGTTCTTTTCAACTTTCCCTCACGGTACTTGTTTACTATCGGTCTCATGGTTATATTTAGTTTTAGATGGAGTTTACCACCCACTTAGTGCTGCACTATCAAGCAACACGACTCTTTGGAAACATCATCTAGTAATCATTAACGTTATACGGGCCTGGCACCCTCTATGGGTAAATGGCCTCATTTAAGAAGGACTTAAATCGTTAATTTCTCATACTAGAATATTGACGCTCCATACACTGCATCTCACATTTGCCATATAGACAAAGTGACTTAGTGCTGAACTGATTTCTTTTCGCTCGCCGCTACTAAGAAAATCCTAGTTAGTTTCTTTTCCTCCCCTAATTAATATGCTTAAATTCAGGGGGTAGTCCCATATGAGTTGAGGTTGTATATAACATTTTTTTTTTCAATATATTCTTTACATTTATATAATGGAGAAACATTTAATGAATTCGTATAAAAATTTTTTTCGTTA
Organism: Drosophila ficusphila; assembly: GCF_018152265.1. Lineage (NCBI taxonomy): Eukaryota > Metazoa > Arthropoda > Insecta > Diptera > Drosophilidae > Drosophila > Drosophila ficusphila. The sequence goes on from NW_025064418.1 coordinate 30,676, forward strand.
ATTAGTTTTAATTTAGTTATGAGTTTTAAACGAATTTAACGAAGAACAATAACATTTACAAAAGATTTCAATTTTACTAAATCATTAATAAGAGACAATTCTAGATGAAAAATATTTCAAACATTTTTTATGCTAGACATTCCTCAGTATTATATGATTGAAAATGAAAATATTTTTCTTCGTTTTTCACAATCAAATTATTTATAATGTGAGATAATGTTTTCCATAGATATTTTAATATTATGAATAAAAATAATAATTATATTTAATTAAAATTTTTATCCAATAATATACCATATGCTTAGAAATTTGATTACCAAATTTCTAAACAACTTAATTAGCATAGTCTTACAACCCTCAACCATATGTAGTCCAAGCAGCACTAAAAAATTAATTAAAGTACCATAACAGCATGGACTGCGATATGCGTTCAAAATGTCGATGTTCATGTGTCCTGCAGTTCACACGATGACGCACAGTTTGCTGCGTTCTTCATCGACCCATGAGCCGAGTGATCCACCGCTTAGAGTTTTTATATTTATTATTTCAATTTGTCAAATATGAATTTATTGAAAGAAATTAAAAATACACCATTTTACTGGCATATATCAATTCCTTCAATAAATCTTTTTTTTATACCTAAAACGAAATGCTGCGAAATGTCTTAGTTTTATATAAACAATATTATACCATTTATTACTTGGATAATTTACAATTTCATATAATTTTAATGTGATATAATATTGCGTTTTTTATATAAAACATTAACCTGAAGTAAACCAGGTACAACATTCAACATTTTAGGTTGTTGCATTAGCCAATGTATGCCCATAACTATGATGAACAATACATATTCGCAACGCGTGTATATTATGGTCCATATACACGCAAGTTTCATATTATAATATATAAACATAAATTTGTGAATATATTATAATACAATTTAATTTGCTTGATTATTATTCTTGTTTGCTTGATTTTATTTATAAAAAAATTTAATCCAAATTTTCATTGAACTTCTTTTTTTATAAATATATAATTGTTTGGCAATTTTATCTTGTTATATTATAAAAATATATTTTATAATTAAAACAAGTTATTGTTGTTTACGGTAAAGATATTATATACAATAATGATCCTTCCGCAGGTTCACCTACGGAAACCTTGTTACGACTTTTACTTCCTCTAAATAATCAAGTTCGGTCAACTTTTGCGAAACAACCGTAACACGCAAGGCGTCACAGTGATCACGTCCGGAGACCTCACTAAATAATTCAATCGGTAGTAGCGACGGGCGGTGTGTACAAAGGGCAGGGACGTAATCAATGCGAGTTAATGACTCACACTTACTGGGAATTCCAAGTTCATGTGAACAGTTTCAGTTCACAATCCCAAGCATGAAAGTGGTTCAGCGGTTTACCCGGACCTCTCGGTCTAGGAAATACACGTTGATACTTTCATTGTAGCGCGCGTGCAGCCCAGGACATCTAAGGGCATCACAGACCTGTTATTGCTCAATCTCATTATTGCTAGACGCAATTTGTCCATTTAAGAAGCTAGTGTCCTTATAATGGGACAAACCAACAGGTACGGCTCCACTTACATAAACACATTCAAACACAATAAACATTTTACTGCCCACCATGAATGAAGGCTATATAAGCTTCAACACCATAATCCTGAAGATATCTATTTAATATATTTGAGTCTCGTTCGTTATCGGAATTAACCAGACAAATCACTCCACGAACTAAGAACGGCCATGCACCACCACCCATAGATTCGAGAAAGAGCTATCAATCTGTCTTACACACTTATGTTCGGACCTGGTAAGTTTTCCCGTGTTGAGTCAAATTAAGCCGCAGGCTCCACTCCTGGTGGTGCCCTTCCGTCAATTCCTTTAAGTTTCAGCTTTGCAACCATACTTCCCCCGGAGCCCAAAAGCTTTGGTTTCCCGGGAAGCGACTGAGAGAGCCATAAAAGTAGCTACACCCAATTGCTAGCTGGCATCGTTTATGGTTAGAACTAGGGCGGTATCTGATCGCCTTCGAACCTCTAACTTTCGTTCTTGATTAATGAAAACATCTTTGGCAAATGCTTTCGCTTAAGTTAGTCTTACGACGGTCCAAGAATTTCACCTCTCGCGTCGTAATACTAATGCCCCCAAACTGCTTCTATTAATCATTACCTCTTGATCTGAAAACCAATGAAAGCAGAACAGAGGTCTTATTTCATTATCCCATGCACAGAATATTCAGGCATTTGAAGCCTGCTTTAAGCACTCTAATTTGTTCAAAGTAATTGTACCGGCCCACAATAACACTCGTTTAAGAGCACTAATGCAGGTTTTTAAATAGGAGGAACATATGAAAAAATACAAGTACTTAATCACATATAAGAACTCCACCGGTAATACGCTTACATACATAAAGGTATAGTACTAACCACAAATGTAAGTTGTACTACCCGTATGAAGCACAAGTTCAACTACGAACGTTTTAACCGCAACAACTTTAATATACGCTATTGGAGCTGGAATTACCGCGGCTGCTGGCACCAGACTTGCCCTCCAATTGGTCCTTGTTAAAGGATTTAAAGTGTACTCATTCCAATTACAGGGCCTCGGATATGAGTCCTGTATTGTTATTTTTCGTCACTACCTCCCCGAGCTGGGAGTGGGTAATTTACGCGCCTGCTGCCTTCCTTAGATGTGGTAGCCGTTTCTCAGGCTCCCTCTCCGGAATCGAACCCTGATTCCCCGTTACCCGTTGCAACCATGGTAGTCCTAGATACTACCATCAAAAGTTGATAGGGCAGACATTTGAAAGATCTGTCGTCGGTACATGACCATACGATCTGCATGTTATCTAGAGTTCAACCAATATAACGATCTTGCGATCGCTTGGTTTTAGCCTAATAAAAGCACATGTCCCATAAAGGTTCATGTTTTAATTGCATGTATTAGCTCTAGAATTACCACAGTTATCCAAGTAACTGTTAACGATCTAAGGAACCATAACTGATATAATGAGCCTTTTGCGGTTTCACTTTTAATTCGTGTGTACTTAGACATGCATGGCTTAATCTTTGAGACAAGCATATAACTACTGGCAGGATCAACCAGAATAATGTTTTTCTTTACATATTTCATTCATATTTTCGAATAGAAATAATGCAATATAAATATTATAGATCTATTATTTTAATATTCTATTTTTTGAATTTGATTACGGCCAAAACTTGTATAGCATTCGTAATCCTTCTTTTATGTTTTGTTTTATACTTGTTTCGCCACTAATATAACAAGTTTTAGATGTTATAAGAATTATTCATTACATCATATATATAAATATACGTATGTATGTATAATTTTATAACATAATTTTTATTTAATATATATTTGCTACTATAATTTTATTATATGTACAATATTTTATTCTAAAATATCATTTTATTTCAACATACATAATTATTTATGTATCCACACATTTGCAATTTTTGTTTAATCAATATAAATATTGAATTAAATCATTTGTATTTTGATGTTAAATTTAAAATTTAACATTTTTCCATATAACTCTCGAATGATATATAATATAAAACCGAGCGCATATGAAAAATAAGTATTTATTTAATAATAATATTATTAAAAAATATTATTATTTTATTTGAACTCACTATACCGGCAAACGATATAGTGCGTCCGATTTTAAGGCAGGTACTAATTTAATATACATTATATTAGCCTGCCACCAAAAATTAACGATAATAATTGGAAACCAATTGTTATTATATATATACATATATAACCTTGGCGCACGTTTCAACGTTATTATCTTGAGTTTTAATAATATTAGTCCGCTCAGCCAAGTCTCGTATTCAAAAAGAATAAAGAAACAAATTTATACGGATAATATTATAATATATATTGTCAACATTGACTAAATCATATTATATACATAGATTTATATCAATTCTAGATGGACATCCACTGACCATCCTATAGTAGTTTTTTGCATCGATGTCTTGAAATCGGGCATTTTCAATTGGGCTTGCCACCCACCCTACAGTTATTCTCCTATAATAACTTAAGAGAATATTGAATTCAGTACTTTTTATATACATATGAATTACTTCTTCATATAATTTATATTTATGCTGATTTTCATATGTATATGGTAAATTTATTTATATTATTGACAAAATCATATGCATATCATATGTTTTGAACAATACTTGGGTCGGCAACCACTGCCTACCTATAATAGTTTTTGAACACCCTATCTAGATATCGGGTGTTTTCTGTACTAGATGAGCCCACACTGTGGCTTTCTCTTAATTTACTTAAGAGTTTATAGGTATATTTCATACTTTTTTATATACATATGATATATTTCTTAATATAATTGATATTTATGCTGATTTTCATATGTATATGGTAAATTTATTTATATTATTGACAAAATCATATGCATATCATATGTTTTGAACAATACTTGGGTCGGCAACCACTGCCTACCTATAATAGTTTTTGAACACCCTATCTAGATATCGGGTGTTTTCTGTACTAGATGAGCCCACACTGTGGCTTTCTCTTAATTTACTTAAGAGTTTATAGGTATATTTCATACTTTTTTATATACATATGATATATTTCTTAATATAATTGATATTTATGCTGATTTTCATATGTATATGGTTAATTTATTAATATTATTGACAAAATCATATGCATATCATATGTTTTGAACAATACTTGGGTCGGCAACCACTGCCTACCTATAATAGTTTTTGAACACCCTATCTAGATATCGGGTGTTTTCTGTACTAGATGAGCCCACACTGTGGCTTTCTCTTAATTTACTTAAGAGTTTATAGGTATATTTCATACTTTTTTATATACATATGATATATTTCTTAATATAATTGATATTTATGTTGATTTTCATATGTATATGGTTAATTTATTAATATTATTGACAAAATCATATGCATATCATATGTTTTGAACAATACTTGGGTCGGCAACCACTGCCTACCTATAATAGTTTTTGAACACCCTATCTAGATATCGGGTGTTTTCTGTACTAGATGAGCCCACACTGTGGCTTTCTCTTAATTTACTTAAGAGTTTATAGGTATATTTCATACTTTTTTATATACATATGATATATTTCTTAATATAATTGATATTTATGTTGATTTTCATATGTATATGGTTAATTTATTAATATTATTGACAAAATCATATGCATATCATATGTTTTGAACAATACTTGGGTCGGCAACCACTGCCTACCTATAATAGTTTTTGAACACCCTATCTAGATATCGGGTGTTTTCAGTACTAGATGAGCCCACACTGTGGCTTTTTCTCAATTTACTTAAGAGTTTATAGGTATATTTCATACACTTTTTTATATACATATGTTATATTTCTTAATATAATTGATATTTATGCTGATTTTCATATGTATATGGTTAATTTATTAATATTATTGACAAAATCATATGCATATCATATGTTTTGAACAATACTTGGGTCGGCAACCACTGCCTACCTATAATAGTTTTTGAACACCCTATCTAGATATCGGGTGTTTTCAGTACTAGATGAGCCCACACTGTGGCTTTCTCTTAATTTACTTAAGAGTTTATAGGTATATTTCATACTTTTTTATATACATATGATATATTTCTTAATATAATTGATATTTATGCTGATTTTCATATGTATATGATTAATTTATTAATATTATTGACAAAATCATATGCATATCATATGTTTTAAACAATACTTGAGTCGGCAACCACTTATAGGTAGGTTTATAGGTATATTTCATACTTTTTTATATACATATGATATATATTTCTTCATATAATTGATATTCATACTGATTTTCATATGTATATGGTAAATTTATTTATATTATTGATATCATATATATATATATATATATATCGGATATCATAATTTCATATATTTTGAAGAATACTTTGATCGGCAAAACTGCCTTGCCTACCTATAATGATTTTTAATGGAAAAAAAGTGTTTAGTGTGAGCACCAGCCGCGTTGGTTTAATTTAATTTTATCCCAGTAGCAATTCTTCGGGACAGTAGGAATTTGATTAATTTATTGATGAACATTACTAATTGATTAACAAGGCATTGAACTACACTTTAAAAGTTACAGTTACTCCCGCCATTCAATTGTGTATTTTAAAAAATCTTTTGTTAGTCAGGGTGACTTATATCGTAATAATAAATTAATTACCTATTTTAATAATATTATATCATAGTATAATATTATATGAACGATTCCGCAAATAATATGTATTATTTATAGATATATTAAATATAGGTTTTTTTTTTATTCATTACCGGTCACCAATCATCTATATGGCTATACATTCATTAACTATTATTATTAATGTGACGAGACTCTTGGTTACCGTAAAGAGGTTTATATATAGTTATCTCAAACATTACTTTGTTTCTTTTACTTTGACATGATCTTATATGCGTCACTAATAATATGACGGGACATTTGGCTACCGTAAAAGTGGATTCATAGTTAATCTCAAACATTACTTTGTTTCTTTTACTTTGACATGATCTTATATGCGTCACTAATAATATGACGGAATATTTGGCTACGGTAAAAGTGGATTCATAGTTAATCTCAAACATTACTTTGTTTCTTTTACTTTGACATGATCTTATATGCGTCACTAATAATATGACGGGACATTTGGCTACCGTAAAAGTGGATTCATAGTTAATCTCAAACATTACTTTGTTTCTTTTACTTTGACATGATCTTATATGCGTCACTAATAATATGACGGAACATTTGGCTACCGTAAAAGTGGATTCATAGTTAATCTCAAACATTACTTTGTTTCTTTTACTTTGACATGATCTTATATGCGTCACTAATAATATGACGGAACATTTGGCTACGGTAAAAGTGGATTCATAGTTAATCTCAAACATTACTTTGTTTCTTTTACTTTGACATGATCTTATATGCGTCACTAATAATATGACGGGACATTTGGCTACCGTAAAAGTGGATTCATAGTTAATCTCAAACATTACTTTGTTTCTTTTACTTTGACATGATCTTATATGCGTCACTAATAATATGACGGAATATTTGGCTACGGTAAAAGTGGATTCATAGTTAATCTCAAACATTACTTTGTTTCTTTTACTTTGACATGATCTTATATGCGTCACTAATAATATGACGGGACATTTGGCTACCGTAAAAGTGGATTCATAGTTAATCTCAAACATTACTTTGTTTCTTTTACTTTGACATGATCTTATATGCGTCACTAATAATATGACGGGACATTTGGCTACCGTAAAAGTGGATTCATAGTTAATCTCAAACATTACTTTGTTTCTTTTACTTTGACATGATCTTATATGCGTCACTAATAATATGACGGAACATTTGGCTACCGTAAAAGTGGATTCATAGTTAATCTCAAACATTACTTTGTTTCTTTTACTTTGACATGATCTTATATGCGTCACTAATAATATGACGGAACATTTGGCTACCGTAAAAGTGGATTCATAGTTAATCTCAAACATTACTTTGTTTCTTTTACTTTGACATGATCTTATATGCGTCACTAATAATATGACGGAACATTTGGCTACCGTAAAAGTGGATTCATAGTTAATCTCAAACATTACTTTGTTTCTTTTACTTTGACATGATCTTATATGCGTCACTAATAATATGACGGAACATTTGGCTACCGTAAAAGTGGATTCATAGTTAATCTCAAACATTACTTTGTTTCTTTTACTTTGACATGATCTTATATGCGTCACTAATAATATGACGGAATATTTGGCTACGGTAAAAGTGGATTCATAGTTAATCTCAAACATTACTTTGTTTCTTTTACTTTGACATGATCTTATATGCGTCACTAATAATATGACGGGACATTTGGCTACCGTAAAAGTGGATTCATAGTTAATCTCAAACATTACTTTGTTTCTTTTACTTTGACATGATCTTATATGCGTCACTAATAATATGACGGAACATTTGGCTACCGTAAAAGTGGATTCATAGTTAATCTCAAACATTACTTTGTTTCTTTTACTTTGACATGATCTTATATGCGTCACTAATAATATGACGGAACATTTGGCTACCGTAAAAGTGGATTCATAGTTAATCTCAAACATTACTTTGTTTCTTTTACTTTGACATGATCTTATATGCGTCACTAATAATATGACGAGTACTTTTTGGCTACCTTTTTCTTTGGATTCCCCAAAAATCCAAAATTATAATTATCAAAATAAATTTAATAATTATAATATTCTTTCCATTTCGTTATTTTATTAAATATCGAATCATCAAGCAAAGGATAAGCTTCAGTGGATCGCAGTATGGCAGCTGCTCAACCACTTACAACACCTTGCCTGTTACAAAAGTCGTTTACAATTGATTCTAGGCTTTGTCATTGTATTAAATAATGTTTTTATATGTAACTAGCGCGGCATCAGGTGATCGAAGATCCTCCCAATTTACTATGTTACAAATTACATTGGCATCACATCCATTGTCGTTTATAAAATGAATTATAAACTTTAAATGGTTTAGAAGCCATACAATGCAAATTGCCCCTTATTTATCATTGCAGTCCAGCACGGATACGACCTTAGAGGCGTTCAGGCATAATCCAACGGACGTAGCGTCATACCACTGTTCGCTCGAACAAGTATTGTGCCATTGGTCCGTACCTGCGGTTCCTCTCGTACTACGCAGGAATGCTGTCGCAACAACGTTTTGTCATTAGTAGGGTAAAACTAACCTGTCTCACGACGGTCTAAACCCAGCTCACGTTCCCTTGCATGGGTGAACAATCCAACGCTTGGTGAATTTTGCTTCACAATGATAGGAAGAGCCGACATCGAAGGATCAAAAAGCGACGTCGCTATGAACGCTTGGCCGCCACAAGCCAGTTATCCCTATGGTAACTTTTCTGACACCTCTTGTTAAAAACTCTTTAAACCAAAAGGATCGATAGGCCGAGCTTTTGCTGTCCCTGTGTGTACTGAACACCGAGATCAAGTCAGCATTTGCCCTTTTGCTCTATGTGTGGTTTCTGTCCGCACTGAGCTGGCCTTGGGACACCTCCGTTATTATTTGAGAGATGTACCGCCCCAGTCAAACTCCCTACCTGGCAATGTCCTTGAATTGGATCATACCTGAGTAATTGGAGTTATACCAAATTTTCAAATCAAAAATACATAAATGCATCGTTTTATTAAAGAATTTGTTTGCGATTATATAACAAACTCGTGATACTTTGATCAAGAAGCTTGCATCAAAACCCAATACCATAAGATATAATAAATATATCCGTATAATGGCTAGGAAATGATACACGTTCCATTTAATCAAGTAAGTAAGGAAACAATAAGAGTAGTGGTATTTCATTGGCGATATCAAACCGAAGCCTAATATCTCCCACTTATTCTACACCTCTTATGTCTCCTTACACTGCCAGATTAGAGTCAAGCTCAAAAGGGTCTTCTTTCCCCGCTAATTATTCCAAGCCCGTTCCCTTGGCTGTGGTTTCGCTAGATAGTAGATAGGGACAGTAGGAATCTCGTTAATCCATTCATGCGCGTCACTAATTAGATGACGAGGCATTTGGCTACCTTAAGAGAGTCATAGTTACTCCCGCCGTTGACCCGCGCTTACTTGAATTTCTTCACTTTGACATTCAGAGCACTGGGCAGAAATCACATTGTGTCAACACCCGCTAGGGCCATCACAATGCTTTGTTTTAATTAGACAGTCGGATTCCCCAAGTCCGTGCCAGTTCTGAATTGATTGTTAATTGATAATCGTTATAATTAATAAGAACTAATCGGTTTGAGCCAATTAGTATTCTTAAAAATTTTAGCAAGAAAGTTCCACAATTGGCTACGTAACTAAACTATCCGGGGAACAAGTAACCACCATAAATGATAGACACTCTATTTACCCAGAACGAGCACATAAACCATGTTATTGTTTCCCAATCAAGCCCGACTATCTCAATCTTCAGAGCCAATCCTTATCCCGAAGTTACGGATCTAATTTGCCGACTTCCCTTACCTACATTATTCTATCGACTAGAGACTCTTCACCTTGGAGACCAGCTGCGGATATTGGTACGGCCTGTTGAGAAGTTTGCGTGTCCCCACCATAAATTTTCAAGGTCCGAGGAGAAAATATCGACACAACAGTATATGTCATGCTCTTCTAGCCCATCTACCATATCTCTCTGCGAAAGACTTCCATGGTAGTACGGCTATAAAACAGAAAAGAAAACTCTTCCGATATCTCTCGACGGCTTCTTTATGGTCGTTCCTGTTGCCAGGATGAGCACGAGGCCCATATTTAATAACAAACGGATACTCAACAGGTTACGGAATTGGAACCGTATTCCCTTTCGTTCAAAATTATTCAAGTATATTATTTTTGGCTTGTATATATATTTATTTAGTCATTAGTTTTTTACTTGAAAATTTTCGGCTTTCGCCTTGAACTTAGGACCGACTAACTCGTGATCAACCACTGTTCACACGAAACCCTTCTCCACTTCAGTCCTCCAAGGTCTCATTCGATTATTTGCTACTACCACCAAGATCTGTACCAATGGCAGCTCCATGCAGGCTTACGCCAAACACTTCTACGCATACCATTGTACCTTCCTACTCACTAAAGTTTCAAAATTTATATTACAAGTAATATAAATCATCTACTTTAGCGGTAATGTATAGGTATACAACTTAAGCGCCATCCATTTTAAGGGCTAGTTGCTTCGGCAGGTGAGTTGTTACACACTCCTTAGCGGATTTCGACTTCCATGATCACCGTCCTGCTGTTTTAAGCAACCAACGCCTTTCATGGTATCTGCATGAGTTGTTAATTTGGGCACCGTAACATTACGTTTGGTTCATCCCACAGCGCCAGTTCTGCTTACCAAAAGTGGCCCACTGGGCACATTATATCATAACCTTAAACTTCATATCAAGAAAGTTAAGGTTCTTACCCATTTAAAGTTTGAGAATAGGTTAAGATCGTTTCGACCCTAAGGCCTCTAATCATTCGCTTTACCAGATAAGATTATTTTATATAATATTAAAATGCACCAGCTATCCTGAGGGAAACTTCGGAAGGAACCAGCTACTAGATGGTTCGATTGGTCTTTCGCCCCTATACTCAATTCTGACAATCGATTTGCACGTCAGAACTGTTTCGGTCTTCCATCAGGGTTTCCCCTGACTTCAACCTGATCAAGTATAGTTCACCATCTTTCGGGTCACAGCATATATGCTCAAGGTACGTTCCAGTTAGAGGCATAAATAATATAAATATCATTATACATAACTATATAGAACGCCCCGGGATTGTGTTAATTAACTATAAATAGTTAAAAAACTAATCCCATTATTAGTCAAGTTAATTACGCTATTAGGTTTATATCCCAATAACTTGCACATATGTTAGACTCCTTGGTCCGTGTTTCAAGACGGGTCCCGAAGGTATCCTGAATCTTTCGCATTGTTAATCATACAAGTGCATATAATAAACACAAAAATCATTGATAATTATGCCATTATATAATTCCGAAAAATTAACGCACTGTAATCATATAAATCTATCAGCACTTTATCAAATTAATGACATTTATTTTGTGTTAAAACGCAAGCATTTTAATTTAAATAAACTATAAGCCATATTTTATGATAAATTTTGTATGCTAATAGATTACAATGTCCTTATATGGAAAAAATGCACACTATTATCATAATATTGTTTAAATATTACAATTTTAATGATGAATTTTCCATAATGGATATTCAGGTTCATCGGGCTTAACCTCTAAGCAGTTTCACGTACTATTTAACTCTCTATTCAGAGTTCTTTTCAACTTTCCCTCACGGTACTTGTTTACTATCGGTCTCATGGTTATATTTAGTTTTAGATGGAGTTTACCACCCACTTAGTGCTGCACTATCAAGCAACACGACTCTTTGGAAACATCATCTAGTAATCATTAACGTTATACGGGCCTGGCACCCTCTATGGGTAAATGGCCTCATTTAAGAAGGACTTAAATCGTTAATTTCTCATACTAGAATATTGACGCTCCATACACTGCATCTCACATTTGCCATATAGACAAAGTGACTTAGTGCTGAACTGATTTCTTTTCGCTCGCCGCTACTAAGAAAATCCTAGTTAGTTTCTTTTCCTCCCCTAATTAATATGCTTAAATTCAGGGGGTAGTCCCATATGAGTTGAGGTTGTATATAACATTTTTTTTTTCAATATATTCTTTACATTTATATAATGGAGAAACATTTAATGAATTCGTATAAAAATTTTTTTCGTTAATTAGTTTTAATTTAGTTATGAGTTTTAAACGAATTTAACGAAGAACAATAACATTTACAAAAGATTTCAATTTTACTAAATCATTAATAAGAGACAATTCTAGATGAAAAATATTTCAAACATTTTTTATGCTAGACATTCCTCAGTATTATATGATTGAAAATGAAAATATTTTTCTTCGTTTTTCACAATCAAATTATTTATAATGTGAGATAATGTTTTCCATAGATATTTTAATATTATGAATAAAAATAATAATTATATTTAATTAAAATTTTTATCCAATAATATACCATATGCTTAGAAATTTGATTACCAAATTTCTAAACAACTTAATTAGCATAGTCTTACAACCCTCAACCATATGTAGTCCAAGCAGCACTAAAAAATTAATTAAAGTACCATAACAGCATGGACTGCGATATGCGTTCAAAATGTCGATGTTCATGTGTCCTGCAGTTCACACGATGACGCACAGTTTGCTGCGTTCTTCATCGACCCATGAGCCGAGTGATCCACCGCTTAGAGTTTTTATATTTATTATTTCAATTTGTCAAATATGAATTTATTGAAAGAAATTAAAAATACACCATTTTACTGGCATATATCAATTCCTTCAATAAATCTTTTTTTTTATACCTAAAACGAAATGCTGCGAAATGTCTTAGTTTTATATAAACAATATTATACCATTTATTACTTGGATAATTTACAATTTCATATAATTTTAATGTGATATAATATTGCGTTTTTTATATAAAACATTAACCTGAAGTAAACCAGGTACAACATTCAACATTTTAGGTTGTTGCATTAGCCAATGTATGCCCATAACTATGATGAACAATACATATTCGCAACGCGTGTATATTATGGTCCATATACACGCAAGTTTCATATTATAATATATAAACATAAATTTGTGAATATATTATAATACAATTTAATTTGCTTGATTATTATTCTTGTTTGCTTGATTTTATTTATAAAAAAATTTAATCCAAATTTTCATTGAACTTCTTTTTTTTATAAATATATAATTGTTTGGCAATTTTATCTTGTTATATTATAAAAATATATTTTATAATTAAAACAAGTTATTGTTGTTTACGGTAAAGATATTATATACAATAATGATCCTTCCGCAGGTTCACCTACGGAAACCTTGTTACGACTTTTACTTCCTCTAAATAATCAAGTTCGGTCAACTTTTGCGAAACAACCGTAACACGCAAGGCGTCACAGTGATCACGTCCGGAGACCTCACTAAATAATTCAATCGGTAGTAGCGACGGGCGGTGTGTACAAAGGGCAGGGACGTAATCAATGCGAGTTAATGACTCACACTTACTGGGAATTCCAAGTTCATGTGAACAGTTTCAGTTCACAATCCCAAGCATGAAAGTGGTTCAGCGGTTTACCCGGACCTCTCGGTCTAGGAAATACACGTTGATACTTTCATTGTAGCGCGCGTGCAGCCCAGGACATCTAAGGGCATCACAGACCTGTTATTGCTCAATCTCATTATTGCTAGACGCAATTTGTCCATTTAAGAAGCTAGTGTCCTTATAATGGGACAAACCAACAGGTACGGCTCCACTTACATAAACACATTCAAACACAATAAACATTTTACTGCCCACCATGAATGAAGGCTATATAAGCTTCAACACCATAATCCTGAAGATATCTATTTAATATATTTGAGTCTCGTTCGTTATCGGAATTAACCAGACAAATCACTCCACGAACTAAGAACGGCCATGCACCACCACCCATAGATTCGAGAAAGAGCTATCAATCTGTCTTACACACTTATGTTCGGACCTGGTAAGTTTTCCCGTGTTGAGTCAAATTAAGCCGCAGGCTCCACTCCTGGTGGTGCCCTTCCGTCAATTCCTTTAAGTTTCAGCTTTGCAACCATACTTCCCCCGGAGCCCAAAAGCTTTGGTTTCCCGGGAAGCGACTGAGAGAGCCATAAAAGTAGCTACACCCAATTGCTAGCTGGCATCGTTTATGGTTAGAACTAGGGCGGTATCTGATCGCCTTCGAACCTCTAACTTTCGTTCTTGATTAATGAAAACATCTTTGGCAAATGCTTTCGCTTAAGTTAGTCTTACGACGGTCCAAGAATTTCACCTCTCGCGTCGTAATACTAATGCCCCCAAACTGCTTCTATTAATCATTACCTCTTGATCTGAAAACCAATGAAAGCAGAACAGAGGTCTTATTTCATTATCCCATGCACAGAATATTCAGGCATTTGAAGCCTGCTTTAAGCACTCTAATTTGTTCAAAGTAATTGTACCGGCCCACAATAACACTCGTTTAAGAGCACTAATGCAGGTTTTTAAATAGGAGGAACATATGAAAAAATACAAGTACTTAATCACATATAAGAACTCCACCGGTAATACGCTTACATACATAAAGGTATAGTACTAACCACAAATGTAAGTTGTACTACCCGTATGAAGCACAAGTTCAACTACGAACGTTTTAACCGCAACAACTTTAATATACGCTATTGGAGCTGGAATTACCGCGGCTGCTGGCACCAGACTTGCCCTCCAATTGGTCCTTGTTAAAGGATTTAAAGTGTACTCATTCCAATTACAGGGCCTCGGATATGAGTCCTGTATTGTTATTTTTCGTCACTACCTCCCCGAGCTGGGAGTGGGTAATTTACGCGCCTGCTGCCTTCCTTAGATGTGGTAGCCGTTTCTCAGGCTCCCTCTCCGGAATCGAACCCTGATTCCCCGTTACCCGTTGCAACCATGGTAGTCCTAGATACTACCATCAAAAGTTGATAGGGCAGACATTTGAAAGATCTGTCGTCGGTACATGACCATACGATCTGCATGTTATCTAGAGTTCAACCAATATAACGATCTTGCGATCGCTTGGTTTTAGCCTAATAAAAGCACATGTCCCATAAAGGTTCATGTTTTAATTGCATGTATTAGCTCTAGAATTACCACAGTTATCCAAGTAACTGTTAACGATCTAAGGAACCATAACTGATATAATGAGCCTTTTGCGGTTTCACTTTTAATTCGTGTGTACTTAGACATGCATGGCTTAATCTTTGAGACAAGCATATAACTACTGGCAGGATCAACCAGAATAATGTTTTTCTTTACATATTTCATTCATATTTTCGAATAGAAATAATGCAATATAAATATTATAGATCTATTATTTTAATATTCTATTTTTTGAATTTGATTACGGCCAAAACTTGTATAGCATTCGTAATCCTTCTTTTATGTTTTGTTTTATACTTGTTTCGCCACTAATATAACAAGTTTTAGATGTTATAAGAATTATTCATTACATCATATATATAAATATACGTATGTATGTATAATTTTATAACATAATTTTTATTTAATATATATTTGCTACTATAATTTTATTATATGTACAATATTTTATTCTAAAATATCATTTTATTTCAACATACATAATTATTTATGTATCCACACATTTGCAATTTTTGTTTAATCAATATAAATATTGAATTAAATCATTTGTATTTTGATGTTAAATTTAAAATTTAACATTTTTCCATATAACTCTCGAATGATATATAATATAAAACCGAGCGCATATGAAAAATAAGTATTTATTTAATAATAATATTATTAAAAAATATTATTATTTTATTTGAACTCACTATACCGGCAAACGATATAGTGCGTCCGATTTTAAGGCAGGTACTAATTTAATATACATTATATTAGCCTGCCACCAAAAATTAACGATAATAATTGGAAACCAATTGTTATTATATATATACATATATAACCTTGGCGCACGTTTCAACGTTATTATCTTGAGTTTTAATAATATTAGTCCGCTCAGCCAAGTCTCGTATTCAAAAAGAATAAAGAAACAAATTTATACGGATAATATTATAATATATATTGTCAACATTGACTAAATCATATTATATACATAGATTTATATCAATTCTAGATGGACATCCACTGACCATCCTATAGTAGTTTTTTGCATCGATGTCTTGAAATCGGGCATTTTCAATTGGGCTTGCCACCCACCCTACAGTTATTCTCCTATAATAACTTAAGAGAATATTGAATTCAGTACTTTTTATATACATATGAATTACTTCTTCATATAATTTATATTTATGCTGATTTTCATATGTATATGGTAAATTTATTTATATTATTGACAAAATCATATGCATATCATATGTTTTGAACAATACTTGGGTCGGCAACCACTGCCTACCTATAATAGTTTTTGAACACCCTATCTAGATATCGGGTGTTTTCTGTACTAGATGAGCCCACACTGTGGCTTTCTCTTAATTTACTTAAGAGTTTATAGGTATATTTCATACTTTTTTATATACATATGATATATTTCTTAATATAATTGATATTTATGCTGATTTTCATATGTATATGGTAAATTTATTTATATTATTGACAAAATCATATGCATATCATATGTTTTGAACAATACTTGGGTCGGCAACCACTGCCTACCTATAATAGTTTTTGAACACCCTATCTAGATATCGGGTGTTTTCTGTACTAGATGAGCCCACACTGTGGCTTTCTCTTAATTTACTTAAGAGTTTATAGGTATATTTCATACTTTTTTATATACATATGATATATTTCTTAATATAATTGATATTTATGCTGATTTTCATATGTATATGGTTAATTTATTAATATTATTGACAAAATCATATGCATATCATATGTTTTGAACAATACTTGGGTCGGCAACCACTGCCTACCTATAATAGTTTTTGAACACCCTATCTAGATATCGGGTGTTTTCTGTACTAGATGAGCCCACACTGTGGCTTTCTCTTAATTTACTTAAGAGTTTATAGGTATATTTCATACTTTTTTATATACATATGATATATTTCTTAATATAATTGATATTTATGTTGATTTTCATATGTATATGGTTAATTTATTAATATTATTGACAAAATCATATGCATATCATATGTTTTGAACAATACTTGGGTCGGCAACCACTGCCTACCTATAATAGTTTTTGAACACCCTATCTAGATATCGGGTGTTTTCTGTACTAGATGAGCCCACACTGTGGCTTTCTCTTAATTTACTTAAGAGTTTATAGGTATATTTCATACTTTTTTATATACATATGATATATTTCTTAATATAATTGATATTTATGTTGATTTTCATATGTATATGGTTAATTTATTAATATTATTGACAAAATCATATGCATATCATATGTTTTGAACAATACTTGGGTCGGCAACCACTGCCTACCTATAATAGTTTTTGAACACCCTATCTAGATATCGGGTGTTTTCAGTACTAGATGAGCCCACACTGTGGCTTTTTCTCAATTTACTTAAGAGTTTATAGGTATATTTCATACTTTTTTATATACATATGTTATATTTCTTAATATAATTGATATTTATGCTGATTTTCATATGTATATGGTTAATTTATTAATATTATTGACAAAATCATATGCATATCATATGTTTTGAACAATACTTGGGTCGGCAACCACTGCCTACCTATAATAGTTTTTGAACACCCTATCTAGATATCGGGTGTTTTCAGTACTAGATGAGCCCACACTGTGGCTTTCTCTTAATTTACTTAAGAGTTTATAGGTATATTTCATACTTTTTTATATACATATGATATATTTCTTAATATAATTGATATTTATGCTGATTTTCATATGTATATGATTAATTTATTAATATTATTGACAAAATCATATGCATATCATATGTTTTAAACAATACTTGAGTCGGCAACCACTTATAGGTAGGTTTATAGGTATATTTCATACTTTTTTATATACATATGATATATATTTCTTCATATAATTGATATTCATACTGATTTTCATATGTATATGGTAAATTTATTTATATTATTGATATCATATATATATATATATATATATCGGATATCATAATTTCATATATTTTGAAGAATACTTTGATCGGCAAAACTGCCTTGCCTACCTATAATGATTTTTAATGGAAAAAAAGTGTTTAGTGTGAGCACCAGCCGCGTTGGTTTAATTTAATTTTATCCCAGTAGCAATTCTTCGGGACAGTAGGAATTTGATTAATTTATTGATGAACATTACTAATTGATTAACAAGGCATTGAACTACACTTTAAAAGTTACAGTTACTCCCGCCATTCAATTGTGTATTTTAAAAAATCTTTTGTTAGTCAGGGTGACTTATATCGTAATAATAAATTAATTACCTATTTTAATAATATTATATCATAGTATAATATTATATGAACGATTCCGCAAATAATATGTATTATTTATAGATATATTAAATATAGGTTTTTTTTTTATTCATTACCGGTCACCAATCATCTATATGGCTATACATTCATTAACTATTATTATTAATGTGACGAGACTCTTGGTTACCGTAAAGAGGTTTATATATAGTTATCTCAAACATTACTTTGTTTCTTTTACTTTGACATGATCTTATATGCGTCACTAATAATATGACGGGACATTTGGCTACCGTAAAAGTGGATTCATAGTTAATCTCAAACATTACTTTGTTTCTTTTACTTTGACATGATCTTATATGCGTCACTAATAATATGACGGAATATTTGGCTACGGTAAAAGTGGATTCATAGTTAATCTCAAACATTACTTTGTTTCTTTTACTTTGACATGATCTTATATGCGTCACTAATAATATGACGGGACATTTGGCTACCGTAAAAGTGGATTCATAGTTAATCTCAAACATTACTTTGTTTCTTTTACTTTGACATGATCTTATATGCGTCACTAATAATATGACGGAACATTTGGCTACCGTAAAAGTGGATTCATAGTTAATCTCAAACATTACTTTGTTTCTTTTACTTTGACATGATCTTATATGCGTCACTAATAATATGACGGAACATTTGGCTACGGTAAAAGTGGATTCATAGTTAATCTCAAACATTACTTTGTTTCTTTTACTTTGACATGATCTTATATGCGTCACTAATAATATGACGGGACATTTGGCTACCGTAAAAGTGGATTCATAGTTAATCTCAAACATTACTTTGTTTCTTTTACTTTGACATGATCTTATATGCGTCACTAATAATATGACGGAATATTTGGCTACGGTAAAAGTGGATTCATAGTTAATCTCAAACATTACTTTGTTTCTTTTACTTTGACATGATCTTATATGCGTCACTAATAATATGACGGGACATTTGGCTACCGTAAAAGTGGATTCATAGTTAATCTCAAACATTACTTTGTTTCTTTTACTTTGACATGATCTTATATGCGTCACTAATAATATGACGGGACATTTGGCTACCGTAAAAGTGGATTCATAGTTAATCTCAAACATTACTTTGTTTCTTTTACTTTGACATGATCTTATATGCGTCACTAATAATATGACGGAACATTTGGCTACCGTAAAAGTGGATTCATAGTTAATCTCAAACATTACTTTGTTTCTTTTACTTTGACATGATCTTATATGCGTCACTAATAATATGACGGAACATTTGGCTACCGTAAAAGTGGATTCATAGTTAATCTCAAACATTACTTTGTTTCTTTTACTTTGACATGATCTTATATGCGTCACTAATAATATGACGGAACATTTGGCTACCGTAAAAGTGGATTCATAGTTAATCTCAAACATTACTTTGTTTCTTTTACTTTGACATGATCTTATATGCGTCACATAATATGACGGAACATTTGGCTACCGTAAAAGTGGATTCATAGTTAATCTCAAACATTACTTTGTTTCTTTTACTTTGACATGATCTTATATGCGTCACTAATAATATGACGGAATATTTGGCTACGGTAAAAGTGGATTCATAGTTAATCTCAAACATTACTTTGTTTCTTTTACTTTGCATGATCTTATATGCGTCCTATAATATGACGGGATTTGGATAAAGTGTATAGTTAATTACATTATTTTTTTTTTTTTTTTTACATGATCTTATATGCGTCACTAATAATATGACGGAACATTTGGCTACCGTAAAAGTGGATTCATAGTTAATCTCAAACATTACTTTGTTTCTTTTACTTTGACATGATCTTATATGCGTCACTAATAATATGACGGAACATTTGGCTACCGTAAAAGTGGATTCATAGTTAATCTCAAACATTACTTTGTTTCTTTTACTTTGACATGATCTTATATGCGTCACTAATAATATGACGAGTACTTTTTGGCTACCTTTTTCTTTGGATTCCCCAAAAATCCAAAATTATAATTATCAAAATAAATTTAATAATTATAATATTCTTTCCATTTCGTTATTTTATTAAATATCGAATCATCAAGCAAAGGATAAGCTTCAGTGGATCGCAGTATGGCAGCTGCTCAACCACTTACAACACCTTGCCTGTTACAAAAGTCGTTTACAATTGATTCTAGGCTTTGTCATTGTATTAAATAATGTTTTTATATGTAACTAGCGCGGCATCAGGTGATCGAAGATCCTCCCAATTTACTATGTTACAAATTACATTGGCATCACATCCATTGTCGTTTATAAAATGAATTATAAACTTTAAATGGTTTAGAAGCCATACAATGCAAATTGCCCCTTATTTATCATTGCAGTCCAGCACGGATACGACCTTAGAGGCGTTCAGGCATAATCCAACGGACGTAGCGTCATACCACTGTTCGCTCGAACAAGTATTGTGCCATTGGTCCGTACCTGCGGTTCCTCTCGTACTACGCAGGAATGCTGTCGCAACAACGTTTTGTCATTAGTAGGGTAAAACTAACCTGTCTCACGACGGTCTAAACCCAGCTCACGTTCCCTTGCATGGGTGAACAATCCAACGCTTGGTGAATTTTGCTTCACAATGATAGGAAGAGCCGACATCGAAGGATCAAAAAGCGACGTCGCTATGAACGCTTGGCCGCCACAAGCCAGTTATCCCTATGGTAACTTTTCTGACACCTCTTGTTAAAAACTCTTTAAACCAAAAGGATCGATAGGCCGAGCTTTTGCTGTCCCTGTGTGTACTGAACACCGAGATCAAGTCAGCATTTGCCCTTTTGCTCTATGTGTGGTTTCTGTCCGCACTGAGCTGGCCTTGGGACACCTCCGTTATTATTTGAGAGATGTACCGCCCCAGTCAAACTCCCTACCTGGCAATGTCCTTGAATTGGATCATACCTGAGTAATTGGAGTTATACCAAATTTTCAAATCAAAAATACATAAATGCATCGTTTTATTAAAGAATTTGTTTGCGATTATATAACAAACTCGTGATACTTTGATCAAGAAGCTTGCATCAAAACCCAATACCATAAGATATAATAAATATATCCGTATAATGGCTAGGAAATGATACACGTTCCATTTAATCAAGTAAGTAAGGAAACAATAAGAGTAGTGGTATTTCATTGGCGATATCAAACCGAAGCCTAATATCTCCCACTTATTCTACACCTCTTATGTCTCCTTACACTGCCAGATTAGAGTCAAGCTCAAAAGGGTCTTCTTTCCCCGCTAATTATTCCAAGCCCGTTCCCTTGGCTGTGGTTTCGCTAGATAGTAGATAGGGACAGTAGGAATCTCGTTAATCCATTCATGCGCGTCACTAATTAGATGACGAGGCATTTGGCTACCTTAAGAGAGTCATAGTTACTCCCGCCGTTGACCCGCGCTTACTTGAATTTCTTCACTTTGACATTCAGAGCACTGGGCAGAAATCACATTGTGTCAACACCCGCTAGGGCCATCACAATGCTTTGTTTTAATTAGACAGTCGGATTCCCCAAGTCCGTGCCAGTTCTGAATTGATTGTTAATTGATAATCGTTATAATTAATAAGAACTAATCGGTTTGAGCCAATTAGTATTCTTAAAAATTTTAGCAAGAAAGTTCCACAATTGGCTACGTAACTAAACTATCCGGGGAACAAGTAACCACCATAAATGATAGACACTCTATTTACCCAGAACGAGCACATAAACCATGTTATTGTTTCCCAATCAAGCCCGACTATCTCAATCTTCAGAGCCAATCCTTATCCCGAAGTTACGGATCTAATTTGCCGACTTCCCTTACCTACATTATTCTATCGACTAGAGACTCTTCACCTTGGAGACCAGCTGCGGATATTGGTACGGCCTGTTGAGAAGTTTGCGTGTCCCCACCATAAATTTTCAAGGTCCGAGGAGAAAATATCGACACAACAGTATATGTCATGCTCTTCTAGCCCATCTACCATATCTCTCTGCGAAAGACTTCCATGGTAGTACGGCTATAAAACAGAAAAGAAAACTCTTCCGATATCTCTCGACGGCTTCTTTATGGTCGTTCCTGTTGCCAGGATGAGCACGAGGCCCATATTTAATAACAAACGGATACTCAACAGGTTACGGAATTGGAACCGTATTCCCTTTCGTTCAAAATTATTCAAGTATATTATTTTTGGCTTGTATATATATTTATTTAGTCATTAGTTTTTTACTTGAAAATTTTCGGCTTTCGCCTTGAACTTAGGACCGACTAACTCGTGATCAACCACTGTTCACACGAAACCCTTCTCCACTTCAGTCCTCCAAGGTCTCATTCGATTATTTGCTACTACCACCAAGATCTGTACCAATGGCAGCTCCATGCAGGCTTACGCCAAACACTTCTACGCATACCATTGTACCTTCCTACTCACTAAAGTTTCAAAATTTATATTACAAGTAATATAAATCATCTACTTTAGCGGTAATGTATAGGTATACAACTTAAGCGCCATCCATTTTAAGGGCTAGTTGCTTCGGCAGGTGAGTTGTTACACACTCCTTAGCGGATTTCGACTTCCATGATCACCGTCCTGCTGTTTTAAGCAACCAACGCCTTTCATGGTATCTGCATGAGTTGTTAATTTGGGCACCGTAACATTACGTTTGGTTCATCCCACAGCGCCAGTTCTGCTTACCAAAAGTGGCCCACTGGGCACATTATATCATAACCTTAAACTTCATATCAAGAAAGTTAAGGTTCTTACCCATTTAAAGTTTGAGAATAGGTTAAGATCGTTTCGACCCTAAGGCCTCTAATCATTCGCTTTACCAGATAAGATTATTTTATATAATATTAAAATGCACCAGCTATCCTGAGGGAAACTTCGGAAGGAACCAGCTACTAGATGGTTCGATTGGTCTTTCGCCCCTATACTCAATTCTGACAATCGATTTGCACGTCAGAACTGTTTCGGTCTTCCATCAGGGTTTCCCCTGACTTCAACCTGATCAAGTATAGTTCACCATCTTTCGGGTCACAGCATATATGCTCAAGGTACGTTCCAGTTAGAGGCATAAATAATATAAATATCATTATACATAACTATATAGAACGCCCCGGGATTGTGTTAATTAACTATAAATAGTTAAAAAACTAATCCCATTATTAGTCAAGTTAATTACGCTATTAGGTTTATATCCCAATAACTTGCACATATGTTAGACTCCTTGGTCCGTGTTTCAAGACGGGTCCCGAAGGTATCCTGAATCTTTCGCATTGTTAATCATACAAGTGCATATAATAAACACAAAAATCATTGATAATTATGCCATTATATAATTCCGAAAAATTAACGCACTGTAATCATATAAATCTATCAGCACTTTATCAAATTAATGACATTTATTTTGTGTTAAAACGCAAGCATTTTAATTTAAATAAACTATAAGCCATATTTTATGATAAATTTTGTATGCTAATAGATTACAATGTCCTTATATGGAAAAAATGCACACTATTATCATAATATTGTTTAAATATTACAATTTTAATGATGAATTTTCCATAATGGATATTCAGGTTCATCGGGCTTAACCTCTAAGCAGTTTCACGTACTATTTAACTCTCTATTCAGAGTTCTTTTCAACTTTCCCTCACGGTACTTGTTTACTATCGGTCTCATGGTTATATTTAGTTTTAGATGGAGTTTACCACCCACTTAGTGCTGCACTATCAAGCAACACGACTCTTTGGAAACATCATCTAGTAATCATTAACGTTATACGGGCCTGGCACCCTCTATGGGTAAATGGCCTCATTTAAGAAGGACTTAAATCGTTAATTTCTCATACTAGAATATTGACGCTCCATACACTGCATCTCACATTTGCCATATAGACAAAGTGACTTAGTGCTGAACTGATTTCTTTTCGCTCGCCGCTACTAAGAAAATCCTAGTTAGTTTCTTTTCCTCCCCTAATTAATATGCTTAAATTCAGGGGGTAGTCCCATATGAGTTGAGGTTGTATATAACATTTTTTTTTTCAATATATTCTTTACATTTATATAATGGAGAAACATTTAATGAATTCGTATAAAAATTTTTTTCGTTAATTAGTTTTAATTTAGTTATGAGTTTTAAACGAATTTAACGAAGAACAATAACATTTACAAAAGATTTCAATTTTACTAAATCATTAATAAGAGACAATTCTAGATGAAAAATATTTCAAACATTTTTTATGCTAGACATTCCTCAGTATTATATGATTGAAAATGAAAATATTTTTCTTCGTTTTTCACAATCAAATTATTTATAATGTGAGATAATGTTTTCCATAGATATTTTAATATTATGAATAAAAATAATAATTATATTTAATTAAAATTTTTATCCAATAATATACCATATGCTTAGAAATTTGATTACCAAATTTCTAAACAACTTAATTAGCATAGTCTTACAACCCTCAACCATATGTAGTCCAAGCAGCACTAAAAAATTAATTAAAGTACCATAACAGCATGGACTGCGATATGCGTTCAAAATGTCGATGTTCATGTGTCCTGCAGTTCACACGATGACGCACAGTTTGCTGCGTTCTTCATCGACCCATGAGCCGAGTGATCCACCGCTTAGAGTTTTTATATTTATTATTTCAATTTGTCAAATATGAATTTATTGAAAGAAATTAAAAATACACCATTTTACTGGCATATATCAATTCCTTCAATAAATCTTTTTTTTATACCTAAAACGAAATGCTGCGAAATGTCTTAGTTTTATATAAACAATATTATACCATTTATTACTTGGATAATTTACAATTTCATATAATTTTAATGTGATATAATATTGCGTTTTTTATATAAAACATTAACCTGAAGTAAACCAGGTACAACATTCAACATTTTAGGTTGTTGCATTAGCCAATGTATGCCCATAACTATGATGAACAATACATATTCGCAACGCGTGTATATTATGGTCCATATACACGCAAGTTTCATATTATAATATATAAACATAAATTTGTGAATATATTATAATACAATTTAATTTGCTTGATTATTATTCTTGTTTGCTTGATTTTATTTATAAAAAAATTTAATCCAAATTTTCATTGAACTTCTTTTTTTATAAATATATAATTGTTTGGCAATTTTATCTTGTTATATTATAAAAATATATTTTATAATTAAAACAAGTTATTGTTGTTTACGGTAAAGATATTATATACAATAATGATCCTTCCGCAGGTTCACCTACGGAAACCTTGTTACGACTTTTACTTCCTCTAAATAATCAAGTTCGGTCAACTTTTGCGAAACAACCGTAACACGCAAGGCGTCACAGTGATCACGTCCGGAGACCTCACTAAATAATTCAATCGGTAGTAGCGACGGGCGGTGTGTACAAAGGGCAGGGACGTAATCAATGCGAGTTAATGACTCACACTTACTGGGAATTCCAAGTTCATGTGAACAGTTTCAGTTCACAATCCCAAGCATGAAAGTGGTTCAGCGGTTTACCCGGACCTCTCGGTCTAGGAAATACACGTTGATACTTTCATTGTAGCGCGCGTGCAGCCCAGGACATCTAAGGGCATCACAGACCTGTTATTGCTCAATCTCATTATTGCTAGACGCAATTTGTCCATTTAAGAAGCTAGTGTCCTTATAATGGGACAAACCAACAGGTACGGCTCCACTTACATAAACACATTCAAACACAATAAACATTTTACTGCCCACCATGAATGAAGGCTATATAAGCTTCAACACCATAATCCTGAAGATATCTATTTAATATATTTGAGTCTCGTTCGTTATCGGAATTAACCAGACAAATCACTCCACGAACTAAGAACGGCCATGCACCACCACCCATAGATTCGAGAAAGAGCTATCAATCTGTCTTACACACTTATGTTCGGACCTGGTAAGTTTTCCCGTGTTGAGTCAAATTAAGCCGCAGGCTCCACTCCTGGTGGTGCCCTTCCGTCAATTCCTTTAAGTTTCAGCTTTGCAACCATACTTCCCCCGGAGCCCAAAAGCTTTGGTTTCCCGGGAAGCGACTGAGAGAGCCATAAAAGTAGCTACACCCAATTGCTAGCTGGCATCGTTTATGGTTAGAACTAGGGCGGTATCTGATCGCCTTCGAACCTCTAACTTTCGTTCTTGATTAATGAAAACATCTTTGGCAAATGCTTTCGCTTAAGTTAGTCTTACGACGGTCCAAGAATTTCACCTCTCGCGTCGTAATACTAATGCCCCCAAACTGCTTCTATTAATCATTACCTCTTGATCTGAAAACCAATGAAAGCAGAACAGAGGTCTTATTTCATTATCCCATGCACAGAATATTCAGGCATTTGAAGCCTGCTTTAAGCACTCTAATTTGTTCAAAGTAATTGTACCGGCCCACAATAACACTCGTTTAAGAGCACTAATGCAGGTTTTTAAATAGGAGGAACATATGAAAAAATACAAGTACTTAATCACATATAAGAACTCCACCGGTAATACGCTTACATACATAAAGGTATAGTACTAACCACAAATGTAAGTTGTACTACCCGTATGAAGCACAAGTTCAACTACGAACGTTTTAACCGCAACAACTTTAATATACGCTATTGGAGCTGGAATTACCGCGGCTGCTGGCACCAGACTTGCCCTCCAATTGGTCCTTGTTAAAGGATTTAAAGTGTACTCATTCCAATTACAGGGCCTCGGATATGAGTCCTGTATTGTTATTTTTCGTCACTACCTCCCCGAGCTGGGAGTGGGTAATTTACGCGCCTGCTGCCTTCCTTAGATGTGGTAGCCGTTTCTCAGGCTCCCTCTCCGGAATCGAACCCTGATTCCCCGTTACCCGTTGCAACCATGGTAGTCCTAGATACTACCATCAAAAGTTGATAGGGCAGACATTTGAAAGATCTGTCGTCGGTACATGACCATACGATCTGCATGTTATCTAGAGTTCAACCAATATAACGATCTTGCGATCGCTTGGTTTTAGCCTAATAAAAGCACATGTCCCATAAAGGTTCATGTTTTAATTGCATGTATTAGCTCTAGAATTACCACAGTTATCCAAGTAACTGTTAACGATCTAAGGAACCATAACTGATATAATGAGCCTTTTGCGGTTTCACTTTTAATTCGTGTGTACTTAGACATGCATGGCTTAATCTTTGAGACAAGCATATAACTACTGGCAGGATCAACCAGAATAATGTTTTTCTTTACATATTTCATTCATATTTTCGAATAGAAATAATGCAATATAAATATTATAGATCTATTATTTTAATATTCTATTTTTTGAATTTGATTACGGCCAAAACTTGTATAGCATTCGTAATCCTTCTTTTATGTTTTGTTTTATACTTGTTTCGCCACTAATATAACAAGTTTTAGATGTTATAAGAATTATTCATTACATCATATATATAAATATACGTATGTATGTATAATTTTATAACATAATTTTTATTTAATATATATTTGCTACTATAATTTTATTATATGTACAATATTTTATTCTAAAATATCATTTTATTTCAACATACATAATTATTTATGTATCCACACATTTGCAATTTTTGTTTAATCAATATAAATATTGAATTAAATCATTTGTATTTTGATGTTAAATTTAAAATTTAACATTTTTCCATATAACTCTCGAATGATATATAATATAAAACCGAGCGCATATGAAAAATAAGTATTTATTTAATAATAATATTATTAAAAAATATTATTATTTTATTTGAACTCACTATACCGGCAAACGATATAGTGCGTCCGATTTTAAGGCAGGTACTAATTTAATATACATTATATTAGCCTGCCACCAAAAATTAACGATAATAATTGGAAACCAATTGTTATTATATATATACATATATAACCTTGGCGCACGTTTCAACGTTATT
Organism: Drosophila ficusphila; assembly: GCF_018152265.1. Lineage (NCBI taxonomy): Eukaryota > Metazoa > Arthropoda > Insecta > Diptera > Drosophilidae > Drosophila > Drosophila ficusphila. Next base: position 59,359 of record NW_025064418.1, read on the forward strand.
ATCTTGAGTTTTAATAATATTAGTCCGCTCAGCCAAGTCTCGTATTCAAAAAGAATAAAGAAACAAATTTATACGGATAATATTATAATATATATTGTCAACATTGACTAAATCATATTATATACATAGATTTATATCAATTCTAGATGGACATCCACTGACCATCCTATAGTAGTTTTTTGCATCGATGTCTTGAAATCGGGCATTTTCAATTGGGCTTGCCACCCACCCTACAGTTATTCTCCTATAATAACTTAAGAGAATATTGAATTCAGTACTTTTTATATACATATGAATTACTTCTTCATATAATTTATATTTATGCTGATTTTCATATGTATATGGTAAATTTATTTATATTATTGACAAAATCATATGCATATCATATGTTTTGAACAATACTTGGGTCGGCAACCACTGCCTACCTATAATAGTTTTTGAACACCCTATCTAGATATCGGGTGTTTTCTGTACTAGATGAGCCCACACTGTGGCTTTCTCTTAATTTACTTAAGAGTTTATAGGTATATTTCATACTTTTTTATATACATATGATATATTTCTTAATATAATTGATATTTATGCTGATTTTCATATGTATATGGTAAATTTATTTATATTATTGACAAAATCATATGCATATCATATGTTTTGAACAATACTTGGGTCGGCAACCACTGCCTACCTATAATAGTTTTTGAACACCCTATCTAGATATCGGGTGTTTTCTGTACTAGATGAGCCCACACTGTGGCTTTCTCTTAATTTACTTAAGAGTTTATAGGTATATTTCATACTTTTTTATATACATATGATATATTTCTTAATATAATTGATATTTATGCTGATTTTCATATGTATATGGTTAATTTATTAATATTATTGACAAAATCATATGCATATCATATGTTTTGAACAATACTTGGGTCGGCAACCACTGCCTACCTATAATAGTTTTTGAACACCCTATCTAGATATCGGGTGTTTTCTGTACTAGATGAGCCCACACTGTGGCTTTCTCTTAATTTACTTAAGAGTTTATAGGTATATTTCATACTTTTTTATATACATATGATATATTTCTTAATATAATTGATATTTATGTTGATTTTCATATGTATATGGTTAATTTATTAATATTATTGACAAAATCATATGCATATCATATGTTTTGAACAATACTTGGGTCGGCAACCACTGCCTACCTATAATAGTTTTTGAACACCCTATCTAGATATCGGGTGTTTTCTGTACTAGATGAGCCCACACTGTGGCTTTCTCTTAATTTACTTAAGAGTTTATAGGTATATTTCATACTTTTTTATATACATATGATATATTTCTTAATATAATTGATATTTATGTTGATTTTCATATGTATATGGTTAATTTATTAATATTATTGACAAAATCATATGCATATCATATGTTTTGAACAATACTTGGGTCGGCAACCACTGCCTACCTATAATAGTTTTTGAACACCCTATCTAGATATCGGGTGTTTTCAGTACTAGATGAGCCCACACTGTGGCTTTTTCTCAATTTACTTAAGAGTTTATAGGTATATTTCATACTTTTTTATATACATATGTTATATTTCTTAATATAATTGATATTTATGCTGATTTTCATATGTATATGGTTAATTTATTAATATTATTGACAAAATCATATGCATATCATATGTTTTGAACAATACTTGGGTCGGCAACCACTGCCTACCTATAATAGTTTTTGAACACCCTATCTAGATATCGGGTGTTTTCAGTACTAGATGAGCCCACACTGTGGCTTTCTCTTAATTTACTTAAGAGTTTATAGGTATATTTCATACTTTTTTATATACATATGATATATTTCTTAATATAATTGATATTTATGCTGATTTTCATATGTATATGATTAATTTATTAATATTATTGACAAAATCATATGCATATCATATGTTTTAAACAATACTTGAGTCGGCAACCACTTATAGGTAGGTTTATAGGTATATTTCATACTTTTTTATATACATATGATATATATTTCTTCATATAATTGATATTCATACTGATTTTCATATGTATATGGTAAATTTATTTATATTATTGATATCATATATATATATATATATATATCGGATATCATAATTTCATATATTTTGAAGAATACTTTGATCGGCAAAACTGCCTTGCCTACCTATAATGATTTTTAATGGAAAAAAAGTGTTTAGTGTGAGCACCAGCCGCGTTGGTTTAATTTAATTTTATCCCAGTAGCAATTCTTCGGGACAGTAGGAATTTGATTAATTTATTGATGAACATTACTAATTGATTAACAAGGCATTGAACTACACTTTAAAAGTTACAGTTACTCCCGCCATTCAATTGTGTATTTTAAAAAATCTTTTGTTAGTCAGGGTGACTTATATCGTAATAATAAATTAATTACCTATTTTAATAATATTATATCATAGTATAATATTATATGAACGATTCCGCAAATAATATGTATTATTTATAGATATATTAAATATAGGTTTTTTTTTTATTCATTACCGGTCACCAATCATCTATATGGCTATACATTCATTAACTATTATTATTAATGTGACGAGACTCTTGGTTACCGTAAAGAGGTTTATATATAGTTATCTCAAACATTACTTTGTTTCTTTTACTTTGACATGATCTTATATGCGTCACTAATAATATGACGGGACATTTGGCTACCGTAAAAGTGGATTCATAGTTAATCTCAAACATTACTTTGTTTCTTTTACTTTGACATGATCTTATATGCGTCACTAATAATATGACGGAATATTTGGCTACGGTAAAAGTGGATTCATAGTTAATCTCAAACATTACTTTGTTTCTTTTACTTTGACATGATCTTATATGCGTCACTAATAATATGACGGGACATTTGGCTACCGTAAAAGTGGATTCATAGTTAATCTCAAACATTACTTTGTTTCTTTTACTTTGACATGATCTTATATGCGTCACTAATAATATGACGGAACATTTGGCTACCGTAAAAGTGGATTCATAGTTAATCTCAAACATTACTTTGTTTCTTTTACTTTGACATGATCTTATATGCGTCACTAATAATATGACGGAACATTTGGCTACGGTAAAAGTGGATTCATAGTTAATCTCAAACATTACTTTGTTTCTTTTACTTTGACATGATCTTATATGCGTCACTAATAATATGACGGGACATTTGGCTACCGTAAAAGTGGATTCATAGTTAATCTCAAACATTACTTTGTTTCTTTTACTTTGACATGATCTTATATGCGTCACTAATAATATGACGGAATATTTGGCTACGGTAAAAGTGGATTCATAGTTAATCTCAAACATTACTTTGTTTCTTTTACTTTGACATGATCTTATATGCGTCACTAATAATATGACGGGACATTTGGCTACCGTAAAAGTGGATTCATAGTTAATCTCAAACATTACTTTGTTTCTTTTACTTTGACATGATCTTATATGCGTCACTAATAATATGACGGGACATTTGGCTACCGTAAAAGTGGATTCATAGTTAATCTCAAACATTACTTTGTTTCTTTTACTTTGACATGATCTTATATGCGTCACTAATAATATGACGGAACATTTGGCTACCGTAAAAGTGGATTCATAGTTAATCTCAAACATTACTTTGTTTCTTTTACTTTGACATGATCTTATATGCGTCACTAATAATATGACGGAACATTTGGCTACCGTAAAAGTGGATTCATAGTTAATCTCAAACATTACTTTGTTTCTTTTACTTTGACATGATCTTATATGCGTCACTAATAATATGACGGAACATTTGGCTACCGTAAAAGTGGATTCATAGTTAATCTCAAACATTACTTTGTTTCTTTTACTTTGACATGATCTTATATGCGTCACTAATATGACGGAACATTTGGCTACCGTAAAAGTGGATTCATAGTTAATCTCAAACATTACTTTGTTTCTTTTACTTTGACATGATCTTATATGCGTCACTAATAATATGACGGAATATTTGGCTACGGTAAAAGTGGATTCATAGTTAATCTCAAACATTACTTTGTTTCTTTTACTTTGACATGATCTTATATGCGTCACTAATAATATGACGGGACATTTGGCTACCGTAAAAGTGGATTCATAGTTAATCTCAAACATTACTTTGTTTCTTTTACTTTGACATGATCTTATATGCGTCACTAATAATATGACGGAACATTTGGCTACCGTAAAAGTGGATTCATAGTTAATCTCAAACATTACTTTGTTTCTTTTACTTTGACATGATCTTATATGCGTCACTAATAATATGACGGAACATTTGGCTACCGTAAAAGTGGATTCATAGTTAATCTCAAACATTACTTTGTTTCTTTTACTTTGACATGATCTTATATGCGTCACTAATAATATGACGGGACATTTGGCTACCGTAAAAGTGGATTCATAGTTAATCTCAAACATTACTTTGTTTCTTTTACTTTGACATGATCTTATATGCGTCACTAATAATATGACGAGTACTTTTTGGCTACCTTTTTCTTTGGATTCCCCAAAAATCCAAAATTATAATTATCAAAATAAATTTAATAATTATAATATTCTTTCCATTTCGTTATTTTATTAAATATCGAATCATCAAGCAAAGGATAAGCTTCAGTGGATCGCAGTATGGCAGCTGCTCAACCACTTACAACACCTTGCCTGTTACAAAAGTCGTTTACAATTGATTCTAGGCTTTGTCATTGTATTAAATAATGTTTTTATATGTAACTAGCGCGGCATCAGGTGATCGAAGATCCTCCCAATTTACTATGTTACAAATTACATTGGCATCACATCCATTGTCGTTTATAAAATGAATTATAAACTTTAAATGGTTTAGAAGCCATACAATGCAAATTGCCCCTTATTTATCATTGCAGTCCAGCACGGATACGACCTTAGAGGCGTTCAGGCATAATCCAACGGACGTAGCGTCATACCACTGTTCGCTCGAACAAGTATTGTGCCATTGGTCCGTACCTGCGGTTCCTCTCGTACTACGCAGGAATGCTGTCGCAACAACGTTTTGTCATTAGTAGGGTAAAACTAACCTGTCTCACGACGGTCTAAACCCAGCTCACGTTCCCTTGCATGGGTGAACAATCCAACGCTTGGTGAATTTTGCTTCACAATGATAGGAAGAGCCGACATCGAAGGATCAAAAAGCGACGTCGCTATGAACGCTTGGCCGCCACAAGCCAGTTATCCCTATGGTAACTTTTCTGACACCTCTTGTTAAAAACTCTTTAAACCAAAAGGATCGATAGGCCGAGCTTTTGCTGTCCCTGTGTGTACTGAACACCGAGATCAAGTCAGCATTTGCCCTTTTGCTCTATGTGTGGTTTCTGTCCGCACTGAGCTGGCCTTGGGACACCTCCGTTATTATTTGAGAGATGTACCGCCCCAGTCAAACTCCCTACCTGGCAATGTCCTTGAATTGGATCATACCTGAGTAATTGGAGTTATACCAAATTTTCAAATCAAAAATACATAAATGCATCGTTTTATTAAAGAATTTGTTTGCGATTATATAACAAACTCGTGATACTTTGATCAAGAAGCTTGCATCAAAACCCAATACCATAAGATATAATAAATATATCCGTATAATGGCTAGGAAATGATACACGTTCCATTTAATCAAGTAAGTAAGGAAACAATAAGAGTAGTGGTATTTCATTGGCGATATCAAACCGAAGCCTAATATCTCCCACTTATTCTACACCTCTTATGTCTCCTTACACTGCCAGATTAGAGTCAAGCTCAAAAGGGTCTTCTTTCCCCGCTAATTATTCCAAGCCCGTTCCCTTGGCTGTGGTTTCGCTAGATAGTAGATAGGGACAGTAGGAATCTCGTTAATCCATTCATGCGCGTCACTAATTAGATGACGAGGCATTTGGCTACCTTAAGAGAGTCATAGTTACTCCCGCCGTTGACCCGCGCTTACTTGAATTTCTTCACTTTGACATTCAGAGCACTGGGCAGAAATCACATTGTGTCAACACCCGCTAGGGCCATCACAATGCTTTGTTTTAATTAGACAGTCGGATTCCCCAAGTCCGTGCCAGTTCTGAATTGATTGTTAATTGATAATCGTTATAATTAATAAGAACTAATCGGTTTGAGCCAATTAGTATTCTTAAAAATTTTAGCAAGAAAGTTCCACAATTGGCTACGTAACTAAACTATCCGGGGAACAAGTAACCACCATAAATGATAGACACTCTATTTACCCAGAACGAGCACATAAACCATGTTATTGTTTCCCAATCAAGCCCGACTATCTCAATCTTCAGAGCCAATCCTTATCCCGAAGTTACGGATCTAATTTGCCGACTTCCCTTACCTACATTATTCTATCGACTAGAGACTCTTCACCTTGGAGACCAGCTGCGGATATTGGTACGGCCTGTTGAGAAGTTTGCGTGTCCCCACCATAAATTTTCAAGGTCCGAGGAGAAAATATCGACACAACAGTATATGTCATGCTCTTCTAGCCCATCTACCATATCTCTCTGCGAAAGACTTCCATGGTAGTACGGCTATAAAACAGAAAAGAAAACTCTTCCGATATCTCTCGACGGCTTCTTTATGGTCGTTCCTGTTGCCAGGATGAGCACGAGGCCCATATTTAATAACAAACGGATACTCAACAGGTTACGGAATTGGAACCGTATTCCCTTTCGTTCAAAATTATTCAAGTATATTATTTTTGGCTTGTATATATATTTATTTAGTCATTAGTTTTTTACTTGAAAATTTTCGGCTTTCGCCTTGAACTTAGGACCGACTAACTCGTGATCAACCACTGTTCACACGAAACCCTTCTCCACTTCAGTCCTCCAAGGTCTCATTCGATTATTTGCTACTACCACCAAGATCTGTACCAATGGCAGCTCCATGCAGGCTTACGCCAAACACTTCTACGCATACCATTGTACCTTCCTACTCACTAAAGTTTCAAAATTTATATTACAAGTAATATAAATCATCTACTTTAGCGGTAATGTATAGGTATACAACTTAAGCGCCATCCATTTTAAGGGCTAGTTGCTTCGGCAGGTGAGTTGTTACACACTCCTTAGCGGATTTCGACTTCCATGATCACCGTCCTGCTGTTTTAAGCAACCAACGCCTTTCATGGTATCTGCATGAGTTGTTAATTTGGGCACCGTAACATTACGTTTGGTTCATCCCACAGCGCCAGTTCTGCTTACCAAAAGTGGCCCACTGGGCACATTATATCATAACCTTAAACTTCATATCAAGAAAGTTAAGGTTCTTACCCATTTAAAGTTTGAGAATAGGTTAAGATCGTTTCGACCCTAAGGCCTCTAATCATTCGCTTTACCAGATAAGATTATTTTATATAATATTAAAATGCACCAGCTATCCTGAGGGAAACTTCGGAAGGAACCAGCTACTAGATGGTTCGATTGGTCTTTCGCCCCTATACTCAATTCTGACAATCGATTTGCACGTCAGAACTGTTTCGGTCTTCCATCAGGGTTTCCCCTGACTTCAACCTGATCAAGTATAGTTCACCATCTTTCGGGTCACAGCATATATGCTCAAGGTACGTTCCAGTTAGAGGCATAAATAATATAAATATCATTATACATAACTATATAGAACGCCCCGGGATTGTGTTAATTAACTATAAATAGTTAAAAAACTAATCCCATTATTAGTCAAGTTAATTACGCTATTAGGTTTATATCCCAATAACTTGCACATATGTTAGACTCCTTGGTCCGTGTTTCAAGACGGGTCCCGAAGGTATCCTGAATCTTTCGCATTGTTAATCATACAAGTGCATATAATAAACACAAAAATCATTGATAATTATGCCATTATATAATTCCGAAAAATTAACGCACTGTAATCATATAAATCTATCAGCACTTTATCAAATTAATGACATTTATTTTGTGTTAAAACGCAAGCATTTTAATTTAAATAAACTATAAGCCATATTTTATGATAAATTTTGTATGCTAATAGATTACAATGTCCTTATATGGAAAAAATGCACACTATTATCATAATATTGTTTAAATATTACAATTTTAATGAT
>NW_025064418.1:72500-80000 GCF_018152265.1 Drosophila ficusphila
TTATTTATATTATTGACAAAATCATATGCATATCATATGTTTTGAACAATACTTGGGTCGGCAACCACTGCCTACCTATAATAGTTTTTGAACACCCTATCTAGATATCGGGTGTTTTCTGTACTAGATGAGCCCACACTGTGGCTTTCTCTTAATTTACTTAAGAGTTTATAGGTATATTTCATACTTTTTTATATACATATGATATATTTCTTAATATAATTGATATTTATGCTGATTTTCATATGTATATGGTTAATTTATTAATATTATTGACAAAATCATATGCATATCATATGTTTTGAACAATACTTGGGTCGGCAACCACTGCCTACCTATAATAGTTTTTGAACACCCTATCTAGATATCGGGTGTTTTCTGTACTAGATGAGCCCACACTGTGGCTTTCTCTTAATTTACTTAAGAGTTTATAGGTATATTTCATACTTTTTTATATACATATGATATATTTCTTAATATAATTGATATTTATGTTGATTTTCATATGTATATGGTTAATTTATTAATATTATTGACAAAATCATATGCATATCATATGTTTTGAACAATACTTGGGTCGGCAACCACTGCCTACCTATAATAGTTTTTGAACACCCTATCTAGATATCGGGTGTTTTCTGTACTAGATGAGCCCACACTGTGGCTTTCTCTTAATTTACTTAAGAGTTTATAGGTATATTTCATACTTTTTTATATACATATGATATATTTCTTAATATAATTGATATTTATGTTGATTTTCATATGTATATGGTTAATTTATTAATATTATTGACAAAATCATATGCATATCATATGTTTTGAACAATACTTGGGTCGGCAACCACTGCCTACCTATAATAGTTTTTGAACACCCTATCTAGATATCGGGTGTTTTCAGTACTAGATGAGCCCACACTGTGGCTTTTTCTCAATTTACTTAAGAGTTTATAGGTATATTTCATACTTTTTTATATACATATGTTATATTTCTTAATATAATTGATATTTATGCTGATTTTCATATGTATATGGTTAATTTATTAATATTATTGACAAAATCATATGCATATCATATGTTTTGAACAATACTTGGGTCGGCAACCACTGCCTACCTATAATAGTTTTTGAACACCCTATCTAGATATCGGGTGTTTTCAGTACTAGATGAGCCCACACTGTGGCTTTTTCTCAATTTACTTAAGAGTTTATAGGTATATTTCATACTTTTTTATATACATATGATATATTTCTTAATATAATTGATATTTATGCTGATTTTCATATGTATATGATTAATTTATTAATATTATTGACAAAATCATATGCATATCATATGTTTTAAACAATACTTGAGTCGGCAACCACTTATAGGTAGGTTTATAGGTATATTTCATACTTTTTTATATACATATGATATATATTTCTTCATATAATTGATATTCATACTGATTTTCATATGTATATGGTAAATTTATTTATATTATTGATATCATATATATATATATATATATATCGGATATCATAATTTCATATATTTTGAAGAATACTTTGATCGGCAAAACTGCCTTGCCTACCTATAATGATTTTTAATGGAAAAAAAGTGTTTAGTGTGAGCACCAGCCGCGTTGGTTTAATTTAATTTTATCCCAGTAGCAATTCTTCGGGACAGTAGGAATTTGATTAATTTATTGATGAACATTACTAATTGATTAACAAGGCATTGAACTACACTTTAAAAGTTACAGTTACTCCCGCCATTCAATTGTGTATTTTAAAAAATCTTTTGTTAGTCAGGGTGACTTATATCGTAATAATAAATTAATTACCTATTTTAATAATATTATATCATAGTATAATATTATATGAACGATTCCGCAAATAATATGTATTATTTATAGATATATTAAATATAGGTTTTTTTTTTATTCATTACCGGTCACCAATCATCTATATGGCTATACATTCATTAACTATTATTATTAATGTGACGAGACTCTTGGTTACCGTAAAGAGGTTTATATATAGTTATCTCAAACATTACTTTGTTTCTTTTACTTTGACATGATCTTATATGCGTCACTAATAATATGACGGGACATTTGGCTACCGTAAAAGTGGATTCATAGTTAATCTCAAACATTACTTTGTTTCTTTTACTTTGACATGATCTTATATGCGTCACTAATAATATGACGGAATATTTGGCTACGGTAAAAGTGGATTCATAGTTAATCTCAAACATTACTTTGTTTCTTTTACTTTGACATGATCTTATATGCGTCACTAATAATATGACGGGACATTTGGCTACCGTAAAAGTGGATTCATAGTTAATCTCAAACATTACTTTGTTTCTTTTACTTTGACATGATCTTATATGCGTCACTAATAATATGACGGAACATTTGGCTACCGTAAAAGTGGATTCATAGTTAATCTCAAACATTACTTTGTTTCTTTTACTTTGACATGATCTTATATGCGTCACTAATAATATGACGGAACATTTGGCTACGGTAAAAGTGGATTCATAGTTAATCTCAAACATTACTTTGTTTCTTTTACTTTGACATGATCTTATATGCGTCACTAATAATATGACGGGACATTTGGCTACCGTAAAAGTGGATTCATAGTTAATCTCAAACATTACTTTGTTTCTTTTACTTTGACATGATCTTATATGCGTCACTAATAATATGACGGAATATTTGGCTACGGTAAAAGTGGATTCATAGTTAATCTCAAACATTACTTTGTTTCTTTTACTTTGACATGATCTTATATGCGTCACTAATAATATGACGGGACATTTGGCTACCGTAAAAGTGGATTCATAGTTAATCTCAAACATTACTTTGTTTCTTTTACTTTGACATGATCTTATATGCGTCACTAATAATATGACGGGACATTTGGCTACCGTAAAAGTGGATTCATAGTTAATCTCAAACATTACTTTGTTTCTTTTACTTTGACATGATCTTATATGCGTCACTAATAATATGACGGAACATTTGGCTACCGTAAAAGTGGATTCATAGTTAATCTCAAACATTACTTTGTTTCTTTTACTTTGACATGATCTTATATGCGTCACTAATAATATGACGGAACATTTGGCTACCGTAAAAGTGGATTCATAGTTAATCTCAAACATTACTTTGTTTCTTTTACTTTGACATGATCTTATATGCGTCACTAATAATATGACGGAACATTTGGCTACCGTAAAAGTGGATTCATAGTTAATCTCAAACATTACTTTGTTTCTTTTACTTTGACATGATCTTATATGCGTCACTAATATGACGGAACATTTGGCTACCGTAAAAGTGGATTCATAGTTAATCTCAAACATTACTTTGTTTCTTTTACTTTGACATGATCTTATATGCGTCACTAATAATATGACGGAATATTTGGCTACGGTAAAAGTGGATTCATAGTTAATCTCAAACATTACTTTGTTTCTTTTACTTTGACATGATCTTATATGCGTCACTAATAATATGACGGGACATTTGGCTACCGTAAAAGTGGATTCATAGTTAATCTCAAACATTACTTTGTTTCTTTTACTTTGACATGATCTTATATGCGTCACTAATAATATGACGGAACATTTGGCTACCGTAAAAGTGGATTCATAGTTAATCTCAAACATTACTTTGTTTCTTTTACTTTGACATGATCTTATATGCGTCACTAATAATATGACGGAACATTTGGCTACCGTAAAAGTGGATTCATAGTTAATCTCAAACATTACTTTGTTTCTTTTACTTTGACATGATCTTATATGCGTCACTAATAATATGACGGGACATTTGGCTACCGTAAAAGTGGATTCATAGTTAATCTCAAACATTACTTTGTTTCTTTTACTTTGACATGATCTTATATGCGTCACTAATAATATGACGAGTACTTTTTGGCTACCTTTTTCTTTGGATTCCCCAAAAATCCAAAATTATAATTATCAAAATAAATTTAATAATTATAATATTCTTTCCATTTCGTTATTTTATTAAATATCGAATCATCAAGCAAAGGATAAGCTTCAGTGGATCGCAGTATGGCAGCTGCTCAACCACTTACAACACCTTGCCTGTTACAAAAGTCGTTTACAATTGATTCTAGGCTTTGTCATTGTATTAAATAATGTTTTTATATGTAACTAGCGCGGCATCAGGTGATCGAAAATCCTCCCAATTTACTATGTTACAAATTACATTGGCATCACATCCATTGTCGTTTATAAAATGAATTATAAACTTTAAATGGTTTAGAAGCCATACAATGCAAATTGCCCCTTATTTATCATTGCAGTCCAGCACGGATACGACCTTAGAGGCGTTCAGGCATAATCCAACGGACGTAGCGTCATACCACTGTTCGCTCGAACAAGTATTGTGCCATTGGTCCGTACCTGCGGTTCCTCTCGTACTACGCAGGAATGCTGTCGCAACAACGTTTTGTCATTAGTAGGGTAAAACTAACCTGTCTCACGACGGTCTAAACCCAGCTCACGTTCCCTTGCATGGGTGAACAATCCAACGCTTGGTGAATTTTGCTTCACAATGATAGGAAGAGCCGACATCGAAGGATCAAAAAGCGACGTCGCTATGAACGCTTGGCCGCCACAAGCCAGTTATCCCTATGGTAACTTTTCTGACACCTCTTGTTAAAAACTCTTTAAACCAAAAGGATCGATAGGCCGAGCTTTTGCTGTCCCTGTGTGTACTGAACACCGAGATCAAGTCAGCATTTGCCCTTTTGCTCTATGTGTGGTTTCTGTCCGCACTGAGCTGGCCTTGGGACACCTCCGTTATTATTTGAGAGATGTACCGCCCCAGTCAAACTCCCTACCTGGCAATGTCCTTGAATTGGATCATACCTGAGTAATTGGAGTTATACCAAATTTTCAAATCAAAAATACATAAATGCATCGTTTTATTAAAGAATTTGTTTGCGATTATATAACAAACTCGTGATACTTTGATCAAGAAGCTTGCATCAAAACCCAATACCATAAGATATAATAAATATATCCGTATAATGGCTAGGAAATGATACACGTTCCATTTAATCAAGTAAGTAAGGAAACAATAAGAGTAGTGGTATTTCATTGGCGATATCAAACCGAAGCCTAATATCTCCCACTTATTCTACACCTCTTATGTCTCCTTACACTGCCAGATTAGAGTCAAGCTCAAAAGGGTCTTCTTTCCCCGCTAATTATTCCAAGCCCGTTCCCTTGGCTGTGGTTTCGCTAGATAGTAGATAGGGACAGTAGGAATCTCGTTAATCCATTCATGCGCGTCACTAATTAGATGACGAGGCATTTGGCTACCTTAAGAGAGTCATAGTTACTCCCGCCGTTGACCCGCGCTTACTTGAATTTCTTCACTTTGACATTCAGAGCACTGGGCAGAAATCACATTGTGTCAACACCCGCTAGGGCCATCACAATGCTTTGTTTTAATTAGACAGTCGGATTCCCCAAGTCCGTGCCAGTTCTGAATTGATTGTTAATTGATAATCGTTATAATTAATAAGAACTAATCGGTTTGAGCCAATTAGTATTCTTAAAAATTTTAGCAAGAAAGTTCCACAATTGGCTACGTAACTAAACTATCCGGGGAACAAGTAACCACCATAAATGATAGACACTCTATTTACCCAGAACGAGCACATAAACCATGTTATTGTTTCCCAATCAAGCCCGACTATCTCAATCTTCAGAGCCAATCCTTATCCCGAAGTTACGGATCTAATTTGCCGACTTCCCTTACCTACATTATTCTATCGACTAGAGACTCTTCACCTTGGAGACCAGCTGCGGATATTGGTACGGCCTGTTGAGAAGTTTGCGTGTCCCCACCATAAATTTTCAAGGTCCGAGGAGAAAATATCGACACAACAGTATATGTCATGCTCTTCTAGCCCATCTACCATATCTCTCTGCGAAAGACTTCCATGGTAGTACGGCTATAAAACAGAAAAGAAAACTCTTCCGATATCTCTCGACGGCTTCTTTATGGTCGTTCCTGTTGCCAGGATGAGCACGAGGCCCATATTTAATAACAAACGGATACTCAACAGGTTACGGAATTGGAACCGTATTCCCTTTCGTTCAAAATTATTCAAGTATATTATTTTTGGCTTGTATATATATTTATTTAGTCATTAGTTTTTTACTTGAAAATTTTCGGCTTTCGCCTTGAACTTAGGACCGACTAACTCGTGATCAACCACTGTTCACACGAAACCCTTCTCCACTTCAGTCCTCCAAGGTCTCATTCGATTATTTGCTACTACCACCAAGATCTGTACCAATGGCAGCTCCATGCAGGCTTACGCCAAACACTTCTACGCATACCATTGTACCTTCCTACTCACTAAAGTTTCAAAATTTATATTACAAGTAATATAAATCATCTACTTTAGCGGTAATGTATAGGTATACAACTTAAGCGCCATCCATTTTAAGGGCTAGTTGCTTCGGCAGGTGAGTTGTTACACACTCCTTAGCGGATTTCGACTTCCATGATCACCGTCCTGCTGTTTTAAGCAACCAACGCCTTTCATGGTATCTGCATGAGTTGTTAATTTGGGCACCGTAACATTACGTTTGGTTCATCCCACAGCGCCAGTTCTGCTTACCAAAAGTGGCCCACTGGGCACATTATATCATAACCTTAAACTTCATATCAAGAAAGTTAAGGTTCTTACCCATTTAAAGTTTGAGAATAGGTTAAGATCGTTTCGACCCTAAGGCCTCTAATCATTCGCTTTACCAGATAAGATTATTTTATATAATATTAAAATGCACCAGCTATCCTGAGGGAAACTTCGGAAGGAACCAGCTACTAGATGGTTCGATTGGTCTTTCGCCCCTATACTCAATTCTGACAATCGATTTGCACGTCAGAACTGTTTCGGTCTTCCATCAGGGTTTCCCCTGACTTCAACCTGATCAAGTATAGTTCACCATCTTTCGGGTCACAGCATATATGCTCAAGGTACGTTCCAGTTAGAGGCATAAATAATATAAATATCATTATACATAACTATATAGAACGCCCCGGGATTGTGTTAATTAACTATAAATAGTTAAAAAACTAATCCCATTATTAGTCAAGTTAATTACGCTATTAGGTTTATATCCCAATAACTTGCACATATGTTAGACTCCTTGGTCCGTGTTTCAAGACGGGTCCCGAAGGTATCCTGAATCTTTCGCATTGTTAATCATACAAGTGCATATAATAAACACAAAAATCATTGATAATTATGCCATTATATAATTCCGAAAAATTAACGCACTGTAATCATATAAATCTATCAGCACTTTATCAAATTAATGACATTTATTTTGTGTTAAAACGCAAGCATTTTAATTTAAATAAACTATAAGCCATATTTTATGATAAATTTTGTATGCTAATAGATTACAATGTCCTTATATGGAAAAAATGCACACTATTATCA
>NW_025064418.1:85000-165966 GCF_018152265.1 Drosophila ficusphila
TATTTATGCTGATTTTCATATGTATATGGTAAATTTATTTATATTATTGACAAAATCATATGCATATCATATGTTTTGAACAATACTTGGGTCGGCAACCACTGCCTACCTATAATAGTTTTTGAACACCCTATCTAGATATCGGGTGTTTTCTGTACTAGATGAGCCCACACTGTGGCTTTCTCTTAATTTACTTAAGAGTTTATAGGTATATTTCATACTTTTTTATATACATATGATATATTTCTTAATATAATTGATATTTATGCTGATTTTCATATGTATATGGTTAATTTATTAATATTATTGACAAAATCATATGCATATCATATGTTTTGAACAATACTTGGGTCGGCAACCACTGCCTACCTATAATAGTTTTTGAACACCCTATCTAGATATCGGGTGTTTTCTGTACTAGATGAGCCCACACTGTGGCTTTCTCTTAATTTACTTAAGAGTTTATAGGTATATTTCATACTTTTTTATATACATATGATATATTTCTTAATATAATTGATATTTATGTTGATTTTCATATGTATATGGTTAATTTATTAATATTATTGACAAAATCATATGCATATCATATGTTTTGAACAATACTTGGGTCGGCAACCACTGCCTACCTATAATAGTTTTTGAACACCCTATCTAGATATCGGGTGTTTTCTGTACTAGATGAGCCCACACTGTGGCTTTCTCTTAATTTACTTAAGAGTTTATAGGTATATTTCATACTTTTTTATATACATATGATATATTTCTTAATATAATTGATATTTATGTTGATTTTCATATGTATATGGTTAATTTATTAATATTATTGACAAAATCATATGCATATCATATGTTTTGAACAATACTTGGGTCGGCAACCACTGCCTACCTATAATAGTTTTTGAACACCCTATCTAGATATCGGGTGTTTTCAGTACTAGATGAGCCCACACTGTGGCTTTTTCTCAATTTACTTAAGAGTTTATAGGTATATTTCATACTTTTTTATATACATATGTTATATTTCTTAATATAATTGATATTTATGCTGATTTTCATATGTATATGGTTAATTTATTAATATTATTGACAAAATCATATGCATATCATATGTTTTGAACAATACTTGGGTCGGCAACCACTGCCTACCTATAATAGTTTTTGAACACCCTATCTAGATATCGGGTGTTTTCAGTACTAGATGAGCCCACACTGTGGCTTTTTCTCAATTTACTTAAGAGTTTATAGGTATATTTCATACTTTTTTATATACATATGATATATTTCTTAATATAATTGATATTTATGCTGATTTTCATATGTATATGATTAATTTATTAATATTATTGACAAAATCATATGCATATCATATGTTTTAAACAATACTTGAGTCGGCAACCACTTATAGGTAGGTTTATAGGTATATTTCATACTTTTTTATATACATATGATATATATTTCTTCATATAATTGATATTCATACTGATTTTCATATGTATATGGTAAATTTATTTATATTATTGATATCATATATATATATATATATATATCGGATATCATAATTTCATATATTTTGAAGAATACTTTGATCGGCAAAACTGCCTTGCCTACCTATAATGATTTTTAATGGAAAAAAAGTGTTTAGTGTGAGCACCAGCCGCGTTGGTTTAATTTAATTTTATCCCAGTAGCAATTCTTCGGGACAGTAGGAATTTGATTAATTTATTGATGAACATTACTAATTGATTAACAAGGCATTGAACTACACTTTAAAAGTTACAGTTACTCCCGCCATTCAATTGTGTATTTTAAAAAATCTTTTGTTAGTCAGGGTGACTTATATCGTAATAATAAATTAATTACCTATTTTAATAATATTATATCATAGTATAATATTATATGAACGATTCCGCAAATAATATGTATTATTTATAGATATATTAAATATAGGTTTTTTTTTTATTCATTACCGGTCACCAATCATCTATATGGCTATACATTCATTAACTATTATTATTAATGTGACGAGACTCTTGGTTACCGTAAAGAGGTTTATATATAGTTATCTCAAACATTACTTTGTTTCTTTTACTTTGACATGATCTTATATGCGTCACTAATAATATGACGGGACATTTGGCTACCGTAAAAGTGGATTCATAGTTAATCTCAAACATTACTTTGTTTCTTTTACTTTGACATGATCTTATATGCGTCACTAATAATATGACGGAATATTTGGCTACGGTAAAAGTGGATTCATAGTTAATCTCAAACATTACTTTGTTTCTTTTACTTTGACATGATCTTATATGCGTCACTAATAATATGACGGGACATTTGGCTACCGTAAAAGTGGATTCATAGTTAATCTCAAACATTACTTTGTTTCTTTTACTTTGACATGATCTTATATGCGTCACTAATAATATGACGGAACATTTGGCTACCGTAAAAGTGGATTCATAGTTAATCTCAAACATTACTTTGTTTCTTTTACTTTGACATGATCTTATATGCGTCACTAATAATATGACGGAACATTTGGCTACGGTAAAAGTGGATTCATAGTTAATCTCAAACATTACTTTGTTTCTTTTACTTTGACATGATCTTATATGCGTCACTAATAATATGACGGGACATTTGGCTACCGTAAAAGTGGATTCATAGTTAATCTCAAACATTACTTTGTTTCTTTTACTTTGACATGATCTTATATGCGTCACTAATAATATGACGGAATATTTGGCTACGGTAAAAGTGGATTCATAGTTAATCTCAAACATTACTTTGTTTCTTTTACTTTGACATGATCTTATATGCGTCACTAATAATATGACGGGACATTTGGCTACCGTAAAAGTGGATTCATAGTTAATCTCAAACATTACTTTGTTTCTTTTACTTTGACATGATCTTATATGCGTCACTAATAATATGACGGGACATTTGGCTACCGTAAAAGTGGATTCATAGTTAATCTCAAACATTACTTTGTTTCTTTTACTTTGACATGATCTTATATGCGTCACTAATAATATGACGGAACATTTGGCTACCGTAAAAGTGGATTCATAGTTAATCTCAAACATTACTTTGTTTCTTTTACTTTGACATGATCTTATATGCGTCACTAATAATATGACGGAACATTTGGCTACCGTAAAAGTGGATTCATAGTTAATCTCAAACATTACTTTGTTTCTTTTACTTTGACATGATCTTATATGCGTCACTAATAATATGACGGAACATTTGGCTACCGTAAAAGTGGATTCATAGTTAATCTCAAACATTACTTTGTTTCTTTTACTTTGACATGATCTTATATGCGTCACTAATATGACGGAACATTTGGCTACCGTAAAAGTGGATTCATAGTTAATCTCAAACATTACTTTGTTTCTTTTACTTTGACATGATCTTATATGCGTCACTAATAATATGACGGAATATTTGGCTACGGTAAAAGTGGATTCATAGTTAATCTCAAACATTACTTTGTTTCTTTTACTTTGACATGATCTTATATGCGTCACTAATAATATGACGGGACATTTGGCTACCGTAAAAGTGGATTCATAGTTAATCTCAAACATTACTTTGTTTCTTTTACTTTGACATGATCTTATATGCGTCACTAATAATATGACGGAACATTTGGCTACCGTAAAAGTGGATTCATAGTTAATCTCAAACATTACTTTGTTTCTTTTACTTTGACATGATCTTATATGCGTCACTAATAATATGACGGAACATTTGGCTACCGTAAAAGTGGATTCATAGTTAATCTCAAACATTACTTTGTTTCTTTTACTTTGACATGATCTTATATGCGTCACTAATAATATGACGGGACATTTGGCTACCGTAAAAGTGGATTCATAGTTAATCTCAAACATTACTTTGTTTCTTTTACTTTGACATGATCTTATATGCGTCACTAATAATATGACGAGTACTTTTTGGCTACCTTTTTCTTTGGATTCCCCAAAAATCCAAAATTATAATTATCAAAATAAATTTAATAATTATAATATTCTTTCCATTTCGTTATTTTATTAAATATCGAATCATCAAGCAAAGGATAAGCTTCAGTGGATCGCAGTATGGCAGCTGCTCAACCACTTACAACACCTTGCCTGTTACAAAAGTCGTTTACAATTGATTCTAGGCTTTGTCATTGTATTAAATAATGTTTTTATATGTAACTAGCGCGGCATCAGGTGATCGAAGATCCTCCCAATTTACTATGTTACAAATTACATTGGCATCACATCCATTGTCGTTTATAAAATGAATTATAAACTTTAAATGGTTTAGAAGCCATACAATGCAAATTG
Organism: Drosophila ficusphila; assembly: GCF_018152265.1. NCBI lineage: Eukaryota > Metazoa > Arthropoda > Insecta > Diptera > Drosophilidae > Drosophila > Drosophila ficusphila. The sequence goes on from NW_025064418.1 coordinate 89,350, forward strand.
CCCCTTATTTATCATTGCAGTCCAGCACGGATACGACCTTAGAGGCGTTCAGGCATAATCCAACGGACGTAGCGTCATACCACTGTTCGCTCGAACAAGTATTGTGCCATTGGTCCGTACCTGCGGTTCCTCTCGTACTACGCAGGAATGCTGTCGCAACAACGTTTTGTCATTAGTAGGGTAAAACTAACCTGTCTCACGACGGTCTAAACCCAGCTCACGTTCCCTTGCATGGGTGAACAATCCAACGCTTGGTGAATTTTGCTTCACAATGATAGGAAGAGCCGACATCGAAGGATCAAAAAGCGACGTCGCTATGAACGCTTGGCCGCCACAAGCCAGTTATCCCTATGGTAACTTTTCTGACACCTCTTGTTAAAAACTCTTTAAACCAAAAGGATCGATAGGCCGAGCTTTTGCTGTCCCTGTGTGTACTGAAGAACACCGAGATCAAGTCAGCATTTGCCCTTTTGCTCTATGTGTGGTTTCTGTCCGCACTGAGCTGGCCTTGGGACACCTCCGTTATTATTTGAGAGATGTACCGCCCCAGTCAAACTCCCTACCTGGCAATGTCCTTGAATTGGATCATACCTGAGTAATTGGAGTTATACCAAATTTTCAAATCAAAAATACATAAATGCATCGTTTTATTAAAGAATTTGTTTGCGATTATATAACAAACTCGTGATACTTTGATCAAGAAGCTTGCATCAAAACCCAATACCATAAGATATAATAAATATATCCGTATAATGGCTAGGAAATGATACACGTTCCATTTAATCAAGTAAGTAAGGAAACAATAAGAGTAGTGGTATTTCATTGGCGATATCAAACCGAAGCCTAATATCTCCCACTTATTCTACACCTCTTATGTCTCCTTACACTGCCAGATTAGAGTCAAGCTCAAAAGGGTCTTCTTTCCCCGCTAATTATTCCAAGCCCGTTCCCTTGGCTGTGGTTTCGCTAGATAGTAGATAGGGACAGTAGGAATCTCGTTAATCCATTCATGCGCGTCACTAATTAGATGACGAGGCATTTGGCTATTTTTTTTTTTTTTTTTTTTTTTTTTTTGATCGCTAAGGAAGGGAAATCTTCGAAAGATACTACTAATCTCTTATTAGAGTTCATAGCATGCACGATTCACTGTTCTATCAGAACCGAAGTTCTACAGCGCCTACGTACTAAAACCCTCCTCATATGACAACTTGCGATGTTTATACCTTTTTTGGATGTTGTGCCAAGGTAGCAGGCAATTTTGCATAACCACAGTGCTTTCATCAACCCGCACCGCCAGAGTAACCGCTCCAATACATAAAATGTCTAAAGCAATAAATGCCTCCTTTCACTGCCCTGATACTGATGATATTACTATCACCAGTAGCTAGGAGGTCCTTTGCAATCAATCGTTTTACGGACTGACTACTCCAGATCCCCCTCCAGTTTAGTGTTGCGGAGTGGAACTCGATGTCACATGTCCCTCCGTATTGTCGCCGCAATTCAGTACGTATGTCCGGTCTGTCGTATCTCTCGACTTTGCGTTTGTGCGCATCGTCGATCGAGTGTCCGTCTGTCACAACCTGAGCGTCTATCACATAAATGTGATTTTGTCGGATAGCCACCAGGTCAGGTTTATTCAAGCCGGATTCGCATTGCAGACTTGGTTCGACATGAACAACGCAGCCTTTTCTCTCAAGTCCCAACTTGATTGAATTTACTACGCTGTTGTGTCTAGCTACCCGCCTTCCATGCGTACGGTAACATTTCTGCAAGATGTGGTTTGTTGTTTCGGAAGCATCACATCCTGCACGACACAGTCTATCCAATTCGTGCCGTCCCCTCGTAGTACGAGACTTTGAAGGTAGGGCATTTATCCGCAACTTGATTCCGTTCAAATATTCCTTTCCTGTTAGTAAACGCGTGGGTTGACTTACCCATCCATGTTGCTGGTGGAATTTACCAGCTTCACGGAGACCGCTGCCATCAACAGACATGTACAACCTATTTGCCCAGTACGACTCTATGTCCGAACGTGAAAGCAGTTCCGTACCTCCCGCTAGTAATCTAACCCGGGCCCGCCGCATTTCGTCGTCCATGAAACAGCTGGCCGCCTCGGATTGTTCGAGGTGGGGCCACTTAATGCTGCTCAATCGTTTTAAACGAAGCATTGGAGCTATCCATCTTAATGATGGGATCCCGAGTCCCCCAGAATTATGGGGGGCGTGGAAGAAGGATACTGGCACATCCGCCGGAAGATCTAACCATTTCCGGATATAGAATCGTACCAATTTGTCAGATTTTCTTAGAACGCCTATCGTCACACTCCCAAGGGTCAGCTTGTGATAGAGTTGTGGGATAAGGACAGTCCTAAGGGCAAATAACTTCTGTTGTGGCTTCAGGGGGGCCCGTGTCAATCTCAACAGCTTCGGACCGAAGTCTTCCGCTGGATTGTACCGGGCCCTCCCCTCCGCTGTGAACCGGATACCTAAATACTTCCACTCGTCGGTGCGCTTCATTGAAGGACATTCTCGCGAGCCTACACGAAAGCTGTGTTGCGTTACAACACTACACTTTTGTTTCGGCTGTCCCTTTATGCTAACAGTGAAACACTTGTTAGCATTTAGGTCGAGTCCCACAGAAGACAAAAAGTCAACTGTTTTGTCCAACAATTTTTGAAGGCCCATCGGAGTTTCCGCAAAAAGGACCAGATCATCAGCGAATGCTGCCGCGTTTATCATGGCATTTCCGACTTTGGCACCAATCTCTTTGGGTAGGGATCTAAGCAACCGATCCATGATCAAGTTGAATAGAACTGGAGACAGAGGATCCCCTTGCTTAACACCTCGCGCAGGTCTGATCACATCTGATATCCAGCCCTCCCCATTGAGTGTGGTGCCCCCGACCTCGTACGATCTCTGTACGTAGTCGACGAAATCCTTTGGTAGGCCATATGCAATCAAGGTGTTTTTGATTGCGGCATGAGATACAGAATCAAATGCCTTGCTAACATCTAGTGTCGCGATGTAGCATGATTTCCAACGTTTATGGCTTTCCCTCAGAATTAAGTCGACTATCGTCGCATTATCGGCACACCCATCGGTAGGCAGGAACCCCCGCTGACGCGGGTCCCAATTGATTGATGAGGTCAATCGGGTTGCTAGAATAGCATTTAGTTGCCTAACCAAGACCGAGGGGACCGAAATGGGACGAAAGTCTTGCGGACGAGTTGCCGTCGCCATCTTCGGGATGAAGATGGTTCTGGCCAGTCGTGATGGTTGTGGTAGATTGCCGCACCAGAGAATAAGGTTCATTATGCGAAGCATAATACCCGTTGGAATACTCCTGGCAGTTTTTGGAGATATCCCGTCAGGCCCCGGAGATGAAGATAATGGCACCTTGTTTACCCTTAAGTCCCGTTCATTAATAGGGGACCAAACCCTCTCAAGCGCGTGTTCCATGTGGAACCGTGTGTTCTCGCAAGAGCTTGGGCTGGGTTGGGTCATCACTTCTCTCCAGTAGGGTTCCATAATTTCTCTGTTTGGCATTACCGACTCATCAGCTCCATCAAGCAAGGATTTTATGCATCTCCCTTATGTTTGTCCCAGTTACGCTGCACCATTGCGTACTGCTGCCTTCTACTTTCCCTCCTATTTCGGGGCCTCCGGGGAGGCCTCGTCAGAATGTGGGGTGCATTCTGTGCCGGAAAAATTTCCAGGAGGTAGTTGGACAAACATTGGAGAGTGGTTTCCGGTCCAAGATCCTCCGCCCTATCGATGATAGATTGAAGGACCTCGGCTCTCCACAGGGGATTACATACTACGGGGCGGTTTTCCGCATGATTTCCTTAAGAGAGTCATAGTTACTCCCGCCGTTGACCCGCGCTTACTTGAATTTCTTCACTTTGACATTCAGAGCACTGGGCAGAAATCACATTGTGTCAACACCCGCTAGGGCCATCACAATGCTTTGTTTTAATTAGACAGTCGGATTCCCCAAGTCCGTGCCAGTTCTGAATTGATTGTTAATTGATAATCGTTATAATTAATAAGAACTAATCGGTTTGAGCCAATTAGTATTCTTAAAAATTTTAGCAAGAAAGTTCCACAATTGGCTACGTAACTAAACTATCCGGGGAACAAGTAACCACCATAAATGATAGACACTCTATTTACCCAGAACGAGCACATAAACCATGTTATTGTTTCCCAATCAAGCCCGACTATCTCAATCTTCAGAGCCAATCCTTATCCCGAAGTTACGGATCTAATTTGCCGACTTCCCTTACCTACATTATTCTATCGACTAGAGACTCTTCACCTTGGAGACCAGCTGCGGATATTGGTACGGCCTGTTGAGAAGTTTGCGTGTCCCCACCATAAATTTTCAAGGTCCGAGGAGAAAATATCGACACAACAGTATATGTCATGCTCTTCTAGCCCATCTACCATATCTCTCTGCGAAAGACTTCCATGGTAGTACGGCTATAAAACAGAAAAGAAAACTCTTCCGATATCTCTCGACGGCTTCTTTATGGTCGTTCCTGTTGCCAGGATGAGCACGAGGCCCATATTTAATAACAAACGGATACTCAACAGGTTACGGAATTGGAACCGTATTCCCTTTCGTTCAAAATTATTCAAGTATATTATTTTTGGCTTGTATATATATTTATTTAGTCATTAGTTTTTTACTTGAAAATTTTCGGCTTTCGCCTTGAACTTAGGACCGACTAACTCGTGATCAACCACTGTTCACACGAAACCCTTCTCCACTTCAGTCCTCCAAGGTCTCATTCGATTATTTGCTACTACCACCAAGATCTGTACCAATGGCAGCTCCATGCAGGCTTACGCCAAACACTTCTACGCATACCATTGTACCTTCCTACTCACTAAAGTTTCAAAATTTATATTACAAGTAATATAAATCATCTACTTTAGCGGTAATGTATAGGTATACAACTTAAGCGCCATCCATTTTAAGGGCTAGTTGCTTCGGCAGGTGAGTTGTTACACACTCCTTAGCGGATTTCGACTTCCATGATCACCGTCCTGCTGTTTTAAGCAACCAACGCCTTTCATGGTATCTGCATGAGTTGTTAATTTGGGCACCGTAACATTACGTTTGGTTCATCCCACAGCGCCAGTTCTGCTTACCAAAAGTGGCCCACTGGGCACATTATATCATAACCTTAAACTTCATATCAAGAAAGTTAAGGTTCTTACCCATTTAAAGTTTGAGAATAGGTTAAGATCGTTTCGACCCTAAGGCCTCTAATCATTCGCTTTACCAGATAAGATTATTTTATATAATATTAAAATGCACCAGCTATCCTGAGGGAAACTTCGGAAGGAACCAGCTACTAGATGGTTCGATTGGTCTTTCGCCCCTATACTCAATTCTGACAATCGATTTGCACGTCAGAACTGTTTCGGTCTTCCATCAGGGTTTCCCCTGACTTCAACCTGATCAAGTATAGTTCACCATCTTTCGGGTCACAGCATATATGCTCAAGGTACGTTCCAGTTAGAGGCATAAATAATATAAATATCATTATACATAACTATATAGAACGCCCCGGGATTGTGTTAATTAACTATAAATAGTTAAAAAACTAATCCCATTATTAGTCAAGTTAATTACGCTATTAGGTTTATATCCCAATAACTTGCACATATGTTAGACTCCTTGGTCCGTGTTTCAAGACGGGTCCCGAAGGTATCCTGAATCTTTCGCATTGTTAATCATACAAGTGCATATAATAAACACAAAAATCATTGATAATTATGCCATTATATAATTCCGAAAAATTAACGCACTGTAATCATATAAATCTATCAGCACTTTATCAAATTAATGACATTTATTTTGTGTTAAAACGCAAGCATTTTAATTTAAATAAACTATAAGCCATATTTTATGATAAATTTTGTATGCTAATAGATTACAATGTCCTTATATGGAAAAAATGCACACTATTATCATAATATTGTTTAAATATTACAATTTTAATGATGAATTTTCCATAATGGATATTCAGGTTCATCGGGCTTAACCTCTAAGCAGTTTCACGTACTATTTAACTCTCTATTCAGAGTTCTTTTCAACTTTCCCTCACGGTACTTGTTTACTATCGGTCTCATGGTTATATTTAGTTTTAGATGGAGTTTACCACCCACTTAGTGCTGCACTATCAAGCAACACGACTCTTTGGAAACATCATCTAGTAATCATTAACGTTATACGGGCCTGGCACCCTCTATGGGTAAATGGCCTCATTTAAGAAGGACTTAAATCGTTAATTTCTCATACTAGAATATTGACGCTCCATACACTGCATCTCACATTTGCCATATAGACAAAGTGACTTAGTGCTGAACTGATTTCTTTTCGCTCGCCGCTACTAAGAAAATCCTAGTTAGTTTCTTTTCCTCCCCTAATTAATATGCTTAAATTCAGGGGGTAGTCCCATATGAGTTGAGGTTGTATATAACATTTTTTTTTTCAATATATTCTTTACATTTATATAATGGAGAAACATTTAATGAATTCGTATAAAAATTTTTTTCGTTAATTAGTTTTAATTTAGTTATGAGTTTTAAACGAATTTAACGAAGAACAATAACATTTACAAAAGATTTCAATTTTACTAAATCATTAATAAGAGACAATTCTAGATGAAAAATATTTCAAACATTTTTTATGCTAGACATTCCTCAGTATTATATGATTGAAAATGAAAATATTTTTCTTCGTTTTTCACAATCAAATTATTTATAATGTGAGATAATGTTTTCCATAGATATTTTAATATTATGAATAAAAATAATAATTATATTTAATTAAAATTTTTATCCAATAATATACCATATGCTTAGAAATTTGATTACCAAATTTCTAAACAACTTAATTAGCATAGTCTTACAACCCTCAACCATATGTAGTCCAAGCAGCACTAAAAAATTAATTAAAGTACCATAACAGCATGGACTGCGATATGCGTTCAAAATGTCGATGTTCATGTGTCCTGCAGTTCACACGATGACGCACAGTTTGCTGCGTTCTTCATCGACCCATGAGCCGAGTGATCCACCGCTTAGAGTTTTTATATTTATTATTTCAATTTGTCAAATATGAATTTATTGAAAGAAATTAAAAATACACCATTTTACTGGCATATATCAATTCCTTCAATAAATCTTTTTTTTTATACCTAAAACGAAATGCTGCGAAATGTCTTAGTTTTATATAAACAATATTATACCATTTATTACTTGGATAATTTACAATTTCATATAATTTTAATGTGATATAATATTGCGTTTTTTATATAAAACATTAACCTGAAGTAAACCAGGTACAACATTCAACATTTTAGGTTGTTGCATTAGCCAATGTATGCCCATAACTATGATGAACAATACATATTCGCAACGCGTGTATATTATGGTCCATATACACGCAAGTTTCATATTATAATATATAAACATAAATTTGTGAATATATTATAATACAATTTAATTTGCTTGATTATTATTCTTGTTTGCTTGATTTTATTTATAAAAAAATTTAATCCAAATTTTCATTGAACTTCTTTTTTTATAAATATATAATTGTTTGGCAATTTTATCTTGTTATATTATAAAAATATATTTTATAATTAAAACAAGTTATTGTTGTTTACGGTAAAGATATTATATACAATAATGATCCTTCCGCAGGTTCACCTACGGAAACCTTGTTACGACTTTTACTTCCTCTAAATAATCAAGTTCGGTCAACTTTTGCGAAACAACCGTAACACGCAAGGCGTCACAGTGATCACGTCCGGAGACCTCACTAAATAATTCAATCGGTAGTAGCGACGGGCGGTGTGTACAAAGGGCAGGGACGTAATCAATGCGAGTTAATGACTCACACTTACTGGGAATTCCAAGTTCATGTGAACAGTTTCAGTTCACAATCCCAAGCATGAAAGTGGTTCAGCGGTTTACCCGGACCTCTCGGTCTAGGAAATACACGTTGATACTTTCATTGTAGCGCGCGTGCAGCCCAGGACATCTAAGGGCATCACAGACCTGTTATTGCTCAATCTCATTATTGCTAGACGCAATTTGTCCATTTAAGAAGCTAGTGTCCTTATAATGGGACAAACCAACAGGTACGGCTCCACTTACATAAACACATTCAAACACAATAAACATTTTACTGCCCACCATGAATGAAGGCTATATAAGCTTCAACACCATAATCCTGAAGATATCTATTTAATATATTTGAGTCTCGTTCGTTATCGGAATTAACCAGACAAATCACTCCACGAACTAAGAACGGCCATGCACCACCACCCATAGATTCGAGAAAGAGCTATCAATCTGTCTTACACACTTATGTTCGGACCTGGTAAGTTTTCCCGTGTTGAGTCAAATTAAGCCGCAGGCTCCACTCCTGGTGGTGCCCTTCCGTCAATTCCTTTAAGTTTCAGCTTTGCAACCATACTTCCCCCGGAGCCCAAAAGCTTTGGTTTCCCGGGAAGCGACTGAGAGAGCCATAAAAGTAGCTACACCCAATTGCTAGCTGGCATCGTTTATGGTTAGAACTAGGGCGGTATCTGATCGCCTTCGAACCTCTAACTTTCGTTCTTGATTAATGAAAACATCTTTGGCAAATGCTTTCGCTTAAGTTAGTCTTACGACGGTCCAAGAATTTCACCTCTCGCGTCGTAATACTAATGCCCCCAAACTGCTTCTATTAATCATTACCTCTTGATCTGAAAACCAATGAAAGCAGAACAGAGGTCTTATTTCATTATCCCATGCACAGAATATTCAGGCATTTGAAGCCTGCTTTAAGCACTCTAATTTGTTCAAAGTAATTGTACCGGCCCACAATAACACTCGTTTAAGAGCACTAATGCAGGTTTTTAAATAGGAGGAACATATGAAAAAATACAAGTACTTAATCACATATAAGAACTCCACCGGTAATACGCTTACATACATAAAGGTATAGTACTAACCACAAATGTAAGTTGTACTACCCGTATGAAGCACAAGTTCAACTACGAACGTTTTAACCGCAACAACTTTAATATACGCTATTGGAGCTGGAATTACCGCGGCTGCTGGCACCAGACTTGCCCTCCAATTGGTCCTTGTTAAAGGATTTAAAGTGTACTCATTCCAATTACAGGGCCTCGGATATGAGTCCTGTATTGTTATTTTTCGTCACTACCTCCCCGAGCTGGGAGTGGGTAATTTACGCGCCTGCTGCCTTCCTTAGATGTGGTAGCCGTTTCTCAGGCTCCCTCTCCGGAATCGAACCCTGATTCCCCGTTACCCGTTGCAACCATGGTAGTCCTAGATACTACCATCAAAAGTTGATAGGGCAGACATTTGAAAGATCTGTCGTCGGTACATGACCATACGATCTGCATGTTATCTAGAGTTCAACCAATATAACGATCTTGCGATCGCTTGGTTTTAGCCTAATAAAAGCACATGTCCCATAAAGGTTCATGTTTTAATTGCATGTATTAGCTCTAGAATTACCACAGTTATCCAAGTAACTGTTAACGATCTAAGGAACCATAACTGATATAATGAGCCTTTTGCGGTTTCACTTTTAATTCGTGTGTACTTAGACATGCATGGCTTAATCTTTGAGACAAGCATATAACTACTGGCAGGATCAACCAGAATAATGTTTTTCTTTACATATTTCATTCATATTTTCGAATAGAAATAATGCAATATAAATATTATAGATCTATTATTTTAATATTCTATTTTTTGAATTTGATTACGGCCAAAACTTGTATAGCATTCGTAATCCTTCTTTTATGTTTTGTTTTATACTTGTTTCGCCACTAATATAACAAGTTTTAGATGTTATAAGAATTATTCATTACATCATATATATAAATATACGTATGTATGTATAATTTTATAACATAATTTTTATTTAATATATATTTGCTACTATAATTTTATTATATGTACAATATTTTATTCTAAAATATCATTTTATTTCAACATACATAATTATTTATGTATCCACACATTTGCAATTTTTGTTTAATCAATATAAATATTGAATTAAATCATTTGTATTTTGATGTTAAATTTAAAATTTAACATTTTTCCATATAACTCTCGAATGATATATAATATAAAACCGAGCGCATATGAAAAATAAGTATTTATTTAATAATAATATTATTAAAAAATATTATTATTTTATTTGAACTCACTATACCGGCAAACGATATAGTGCGTCCGATTTTAAGGCAGGTACTAATTTAATATACATTATATTAGCCTGCCACCAAAAATTAACGATAATAATTGGAAACCAATTGTTATTATATATATACATATATAACCTTGGCGCACGTTTCAACGTTATTATCTTGAGTTTTAATAATATTAGTCCGCTCAGCCAAGTCTCGTATTCAAAAAGAATAAAGAAACAAATTTATACGGATAATATTATAATATATATTGTCAACATTGACTAAATCATATTATATACATAGATTTATATCAATTCTAGATGGACATCCACTGACCATCCTATAGTAGTTTTTTGCATCGATGTCTTGAAATCGGGCATTTTCAATTGGGCTTGCCACCCACCCTACAGTTATTCTCCTATAATAACTTAAGAGAATATTGAATTCAGTACTTTTTATATACATATGAATTACTTCTTCATATAATTTATATTTATGCTGATTTTCATATGTATATGGTAAATTTATTTATATTATTGACAAAATCATATGCATATCATATGTTTTGAACAATACTTGGGTCGGCAACCACTGCCTACCTATAATAGTTTTTGAACACCCTATCTAGATATCGGGTGTTTTCTGTACTAGATGAGCCCACACTGTGGCTTTCTCTTAATTTACTTAAGAGTTTATAGGTATATTTCATACTTTTTTATATACATATGATATATTTCTTAATATAATTGATATTTATGCTGATTTTCATATGTATATGGTAAATTTATTTATATTATTGACAAAATCATATGCATATCATATGTTTTGAACAATACTTGGGTCGGCAACCACTGCCTACCTATAATAGTTTTTGAACACCCTATCTAGATATCGGGTGTTTTCTGTACTAGATGAGCCCACACTGTGGCTTTCTCTTAATTTACTTAAGAGTTTATAGGTATATTTCATACTTTTTTATATACATATGATATATTTCTTAATATAATTGATATTTATGCTGATTTTCATATGTATATGGTTAATTTATTAATATTATTGACAAAATCATATGCATATCATATGTTTTGAACAATACTTGGGTCGGCAACCACTGCCTACCTATAATAGTTTTTGAACACCCTATCTAGATATCGGGTGTTTTCTGTACTAGATGAGCCCACACTGTGGCTTTCTCTTAATTTACTTAAGAGTTTATAGGTATATTTCATACTTTTTTATATACATATGATATATTTCTTAATATAATTGATATTTATGTTGATTTTCATATGTATATGGTTAATTTATTAATATTATTGACAAAATCATATGCATATCATATGTTTTGAACAATACTTGGGTCGGCAACCACTGCCTACCTATAATAGTTTTTGAACACCCTATCTAGATATCGGGTGTTTTCTGTACTAGATGAGCCCACACTGTGGCTTTCTCTTAATTTACTTAAGAGTTTATAGGTATATTTCATACTTTTTTATATACATATGATATATTTCTTAATATAATTGATATTTATGTTGATTTTCATATGTATATGGTTAATTTATTAATATTATTGACAAAATCATATGCATATCATATGTTTTGAACAATACTTGGGTCGGCAACCACTGCCTACCTATAATAGTTTTTGAACACCCTATCTAGATATCGGGTGTTTTCAGTACTAGATGAGCCCACACTGTGGCTTTTTCTCAATTTACTTAAGAGTTTATAGGTATATTTCATACTTTTTTATATACATATGTTATATTTCTTAATATAATTGATATTTATGCTGATTTTCATATGTATATGGTTAATTTATTAATATTATTGACAAAATCATATGCATATCATATGTTTTGAACAATACTTGGGTCGGCAACCACTGCCTACCTATAATAGTTTTTGAACACCCTATCTAGATATCGGGTGTTTTCAGTACTAGATGAGCCCACACTGTGGCTTTCTTAATTTACTTAAGAGTTTATAGGTATATTTCATACTTTTTTATATACATATGATATATTTCTTAATATAATTGATATTTATGCTGATTTTCATATGTATATGATTAATTTATTAATATTATTGACAAAATCATATGCATATCATATGTTTTAAACAATACTTGAGTCGGCAACCACTTATAGGTAGGTTTATAGGTATATTTCATACTTTTTTATATACATATGATATATATTTCTTCATATAATTGATATTCATACTGATTTTCATATGTATATGGTAAATTTATTTATATTATTGATATCATATATATATATATATATATATCGGATATCATAATTTCATATATTTTGAAGAATACTTTGATCGGCAAAACTGCCTTGCCTACCTATAATGATTTTTAATGGAAAAAAAGTGTTTAGTGTGAGCACCAGCCGCGTTGGTTTAATTTAATTTTATCCCAGTAGCAATTCTTCGGGACAGTAGGAATTTGATTAATTTATTGATGAACATTACTAATTGATTAACAAGGCATTGAACTACACTTTAAAAGTTACAGTTACTCCCGCCATTCAATTGTGTATTTTAAAAAATCTTTTGTTAGTCAGGGTGACTTATATCGTAATAATAAATTAATTACCTATTTTAATAATATTATATCATAGTATAATATTATATGAACGATTCCGCAAATAATATGTATTATTTATAGATATATTAAATATAGGTTTTTTTTTTATTCATTACCGGTCACCAATCATCTATATGGCTATACATTCATTAACTATTATTATTAATGTGACGAGACTCTTGGTTACCGTAAAGAGGTTTATATATAGTTATCTCAAACATTACTTTGTTTCTTTTACTTTGACATGATCTTATATGCGTCACTAATAATATGACGGGACATTTGGCTACCGTAAAAGTGGATTCATAGTTAATCTCAAACATTACTTTGTTTCTTTTACTTTGACATGATCTTATATGCGTCACTAATAATATGACGGAATATTTGGCTACGGTAAAAGTGGATTCATAGTTAATCTCAAACATTACTTTGTTTCTTTTACTTTGACATGATCTTATATGCGTCACTAATAATATGACGGGACATTTGGCTACCGTAAAAGTGGATTCATAGTTAATCTCAAACATTACTTTGTTTCTTTTACTTTGACATGATCTTATATGCGTCACTAATAATATGACGGAACATTTGGCTACCGTAAAAGTGGATTCATAGTTAATCTCAAACATTACTTTGTTTCTTTTACTTTGACATGATCTTATATGCGTCACTAATAATATGACGGAACATTTGGCTACGGTAAAAGTGGATTCATAGTTAATCTCAAACATTACTTTGTTTCTTTTACTTTGACATGATCTTATATGCGTCACTAATAATATGACGGGACATTTGGCTACCGTAAAAGTGGATTCATAGTTAATCTCAAACATTACTTTGTTTCTTTTACTTTGACATGATCTTATATGCGTCACTAATAATATGACGGAATATTTGGCTACGGTAAAAGTGGATTCATAGTTAATCTCAAACATTACTTTGTTTCTTTTACTTTGACATGATCTTATATGCGTCACTAATAATATGACGGGACATTTGGCTACCGTAAAAGTGGATTCATAGTTAATCTCAAACATTACTTTGTTTCTTTTACTTTGACATGATCTTATATGCGTCACTAATAATATGACGGGACATTTGGCTACCGTAAAAGTGGATTCATAGTTAATCTCAAACATTACTTTGTTTCTTTTACTTTGACATGATCTTATATGCGTCACTAATAATATGACGGAACATTTGGCTACCGTAAAAGTGGATTCATAGTTAATCTCAAACATTACTTTGTTTCTTTTACTTTGACATGATCTTATATGCGTCACTAATAATATGACGGAACATTTGGCTACCGTAAAAGTGGATTCATAGTTAATCTCAAACATTACTTTGTTTCTTTTACTTTGACATGATCTTATATGCGTCACTAATAATATGACGGAACATTTGGCTACCGTAAAAGTGGATTCATAGTTAATCTCAAACATTACTTTGTTTCTTTTACTTTGACATGATCTTATATGCGTCACTAATATGACGGAACATTTGGCTACCGTAAAAGTGGATTCATAGTTAATCTCAAACATTACTTTGTTTCTTTTACTTTGACATGATCTTATATGCGTCACTAATAATATGACGGAATATTTGGCTACGGTAAAAGTGGATTCATAGTTAATCTCAAACATTACTTTGTTTCTTTTACTTTGACATGATCTTATATGCGTCACTAATAATATGACGGGACATTTGGCTACCGTAAAAGTGGATTCATAGTTAATCTCAAACATTACTTTGTTTCTTTTACTTTGACATGATCTTATATGCGTCACTAATAATATGACGGAATATTTGGCTACCGTAAAAGTGGATTCATAGTTAATCTCAAACATTACTTTGTTTCTTTTACTTTGACATGATCTTATATGCGTCACTAATAATATGACGGAACATTTGGCTACCGTAAAAGTGGATTCATAGTTAATCTCAAACATTACTTTGTTTCTTTTACTTTGACATGATCTTATATGCGTCACTAATAATATGACGGGACATTTGGCTACCGTAAAAGTGGATTCATAGTTAATCTCAAACATTACTTTGTTTCTTTTACTTTGACATGATCTTATATGCGTCACTAATAATATGACGAGTACTTTTTGGCTACCTTTTTCTTTGGATTCCCCAAAAATCCAAAATTATAATTATCAAAATAAATTTAATAATTATAATATTCTTTCCATTTCGTTATTTTATTAAATATCGAATCATCAAGCAAAGGATAAGCTTCAGTGGATCGCAGTATGGCAGCTGCTCAACCACTTACAACACCTTGCCTGTTACAAAAGTCGTTTACAATTGATTCTAGGCTTTGTCATTGTATTAAATAATGTTTTTATATGTAACTAGCGCGGCATCAGGTGATCGAAGATCCTCCCAATTTACTATGTTACAAATTACATTGGCATCACATCCATTGTCGTTTATAAAATGAATTATAAACTTTAAATGGTTTAGAAGCCATACAATGCAAATTGCCCCTTATTTATCATTGCAGTCCAGCACGGATACGACCTTAGAGGCGTTCAGGCATAATCCAACGGACGTAGCGTCATACCACTGTTCGCTCGAACAAGTATTGTGCCATTGGTCCGTACCTGCGGTTCCTCTCGTACTACGCAGGAATGCTGTCGCAACAACGTTTTGTCATTAGTAGGGTAAAACTAACCTGTCTCACGACGGTCTAAACCCAGCTCACGTTCCCTTGCATGGGTGAACAATCCAACGCTTGGTGAATTTTGCTTCACAATGATAGGAAGAGCCGACATCGAAGGATCAAAAAGCGACGTCGCTATGAACGCTTGGCCGCCACAAGCCAGTTATCCCTATGGTAACTTTTCTGACACCTCTTGTTAAAAACTCTTTAAACCAAAAGGATCGATAGGCCGAGCTTTTGCTGTCCCTGTGTGTACTGAACACCGAGATCAAGTCAGCATTTGCCCTTTTGCTCTATGTGTGGTTTCTGTCCGCACTGAGCTGGCCTTGGGACACCTCCGTTATTATTTGAGAGATGTACCGCCCCAGTCAAACTCCCTACCTGGCAATGTCCTTGAATTGGATCATACCTGAGTAATTGGAGTTATACCAAATTTTCAAATCAAAAATACATAAATGCATCGTTTTATTAAAGAATTTGTTTGCGATTATATAACAAACTCGTGATACTTTGATCAAGAAGCTTGCATCAAAACCCAATACCATAAGATATAATAAATATATCCGTATAATGGCTAGGAAATGATACACGTTCCATTTAATCAAGTAAGTAAGGAAACAATAAGAGTAGTGGTATTTCATTGGCGATATCAAACCGAAGCCTAATATCTCCCACTTATTCTACACCTCTTATGTCTCCTTACACTGCCAGATTAGAGTCAAGCTCAAAAGGGTCTTCTTTCCCCGCTAATTATTCCAAGCCCGTTCCCTTGGCTGTGGTTTCGCTAGATAGTAGATAGGGACAGTAGGAATCTCGTTAATCCATTCATGCGCGTCACTAATTAGATGACGAGGCATTTGGCTACCTTAAGAGAGTCATAGTTACTCCCGCCGTTGACCCGCGCTTACTTGAATTTCTTCACTTTGACATTCAGAGCACTGGGCAGAAATCACATTGTGTCAACACCCGCTAGGGCCATCACAATGCTTTGTTTTAATTAGACAGTCGGATTCCCCAAGTCCGTGCCAGTTCTGAATTGATTGTTAATTGATAATCGTTATAATTAATAAGAACTAATCGGTTTGAGCCAATTAGTATTCTTAAAAATTTTAGCAAGAAAGTTCCACAATTGGCTACGTAACTAAACTATCCGGGGAACAAGTAACCACCATAAATGATAGACACTCTATTTACCCAGAACGAGCACATAAACCATGTTATTGTTTCCCAATCAAGCCCGACTATCTCAATCTTCAGAGCCAATCCTTATCCCGAAGTTACGGATCTAATTTGCCGACTTCCCTTACCTACATTATTCTATCGACTAGAGACTCTTCACCTTGGAGACCAGCTGCGGATATTGGTACGGCCTGTTGAGAAGTTTGCGTGTCCCCACCATAAATTTTCAAGGTCCGAGGAGAAAATATCGACACAACAGTATATGTCATGCTCTTCTAGCCCATCTACCATATCTCTCTGCGAAAGACTTCCATGGTAGTACGGCTATAAAACAGAAAAGAAAACTCTTCCGATATCTCTCGACGGCTTCTTTATGGTCGTTCCTGTTGCCAGGATGAGCACGAGGCCCATATTTAATAACAAACGGATACTCAACAGGTTACGGAATTGGAACCGTATTCCCTTTCGTTCAAAATTATTCAAGTATATTATTTTTGGCTTGTATATATATTTATTTAGTCATTAGTTTTTTACTTGAAAATTTTCGGCTTTCGCCTTGAACTTAGGACCGACTAACTCGTGATCAACCACTGTTCACACGAAACCCTTCTCCACTTCAGTCCTCCAAGGTCTCATTCGATTATTTGCTACTACCACCAAGATCTGTACCAATGGCAGCTCCATGCAGGCTTACGCCAAACACTTCTACGCATACCATTGTACCTTCCTACTCACTAAAGTTTCAAAATTTATATTACAAGTAATATAAATCATCTACTTTAGCGGTAATGTATAGGTATACAACTTAAGCGCCATCCATTTTAAGGGCTAGTTGCTTCGGCAGGTGAGTTGTTACACACTCCTTAGCGGATTTCGACTTCCATGATCACCGTCCTGCTGTTTTAAGCAACCAACGCCTTTCATGGTATCTGCATGAGTTGTTAATTTGGGCACCGTAACATTACGTTTGGTTCATCCCACAGCGCCAGTTCTGCTTACCAAAAGTGGCCCACTGGGCACATTATATCATAACCTTAAACTTCATATCAAGAAAGTTAAGGTTCTTACCCATTTAAAGTTTGAGAATAGGTTAAGATCGTTTCGACCCTAAGGCCTCTAATCATTCGCTTTACCAGATAAGATTATTTTATATAATATTAAAATGCACCAGCTATCCTGAGGGAAACTTCGGAAGGAACCAGCTACTAGATGGTTCGATTGGTCTTTCGCCCCTATACTCAATTCTGACAATCGATTTGCACGTCAGAACTGTTTCGGTCTTCCATCAGGGTTTCCCCTGACTTCAACCTGATCAAGTATAGTTCACCATCTTTCGGGTCACAGCATATATGCTCAAGGTACGTTCCAGTTAGAGGCATAAATAATATAAATATCATTATACATAACTATATAGAACGCCCCGGGATTGTGTTAATTAACTATAAATAGTTAAAAAACTAATCCCATTATTAGTCAAGTTAATTACGCTATTAGGTTTATATCCCAATAACTTGCACATATGTTAGACTCCTTGGTCCGTGTTTCAAGACGGGTCCCGAAGGTATCCTGAATCTTTCGCATTGTTAATCATACAAGTGCATATAATAAACACAAAAATCATTGATAATTATGCCATTATATAATTCCGAAAAATTAACGCACTGTAATCATATAAATCTATCAGCACTTTATCAAATTAATGACATTTATTTTGTGTTAAAACGCAAGCATTTTAATTTAAATAAACTATAAGCCATATTTTATGATAAATTTTGTATGCTAATAGATTACAATGTCCTTATATGGAAAAAATGCACACTATTATCATAATATTGTTTAAATATTACAATTTTAATGATGAATTTTCCATAATGGATATTCAGGTTCATCGGGCTTAACCTCTAAGCAGTTTCACGTACTATTTAACTCTCTATTCAGAGTTCTTTTCAACTTTCCCTCACGGTACTTGTTTACTATCGGTCTCATGGTTATATTTAGTTTTAGATGGAGTTTACCACCCACTTAGTGCTGCACTATCAAGCAACACGACTCTTTGGAAACATCATCTAGTAATCATTAACGTTATACGGGCCTGGCACCCTCTATGGGTAAATGGCCTCATTTAAGAAGGACTTAAATCGTTAATTTCTCATACTAGAATATTGACGCTCCATACACTGCATCTCACATTTGCCATATAGACAAAGTGACTTAGTGCTGAACTGATTTCTTTTCGCTCGCCGCTACTAAGAAAATCCTAGTTAGTTTCTTTTCCTCCCCTAATTAATATGCTTAAATTCAGGGGGTAGTCCCATATGAGTTGAGGTTGTATATAACATTTTTTTTTTCAATATATTCTTTACATTTATATAATGGAGAAACATTTAATGAATTCGTATAAAAATTTTTTTCGTTAATTAGTTTTAATTTAGTTATGAGTTTTAAACGAATTTAACGAAGAACAATAACATTTACAAAAGATTTCAATTTTACTAAATCATTAATAAGAGACAATTCTAGATGAAAAATATTTCAAACATTTTTTATGCTAGACATTCCTCAGTATTATATGATTGAAAATGAAAATATTTTTCTTCGTTTTTCACAATCAAATTATTTATAATGTGAGATAATGTTTTCCATAGATATTTTAATATTATGAATAAAAATAATAATTATATTTAATTAAAATTTTTATCCAATAATATACCATATGCTTAGAAATTTGATTACCAAATTTCTAAACAACTTAATTAGCATAGTCTTACAACCCTCAACCATATGTAGTCCAAGCAGCACTAAAAAATTAATTAAAGTACCATAACAGCATGGACTGCGATATGCGTTCAAAATGTCGATGTTCATGTGTCCTGCAGTTCACACGATGACGCACAGTTTGCTGCGTTCTTCATCGACCCATGAGCCGAGTGATCCACCGCTTAGAGTTTTTATATTTATTATTTCAATTTGTCAAATATGAATTTATTGAAAGAAATTAAAAATACACCATTTTACTGGCATATATCAATTCCTTCAATAAATCTTTTTTTTTATACCTAAAACGAAATGCTGCGAAATGTCTTAGTTTTATATAAACAATATTATACCATTTATTACTTGGATAATTTACAATTTCATATAATTTTAATGTGATATAATATTGCGTTTTTTATATAAAACATTAACCTGAAGTAAACCAGGTACAACATTCAACATTTTAGGTTGTTGCATTAGCCAATGTATGCCCATAACTATGATGAACAATACATATTCGCAACGCGTGGATATTATGGTCCATATACACGCAAGTTTCATATTATAATATATAAACATAAATTTGTGAATATATTATAATACAATTTAATTTGCTTGATTATTATTCTTGTTTGCTTGATTTTATTTATAAAAAAATTTAATCCAAATTTTCATTGAACTTCTTTTTTTTATAAATATATAATTGTTTGGCAATTTTATCTTGTTATATTATAAAAATATATTTTATAATTAAAACAAGTTATTGTTGTTTACGGTAAAGATATTATATACAATAATGATCCTTCCGCAGGTTCACCTACGGAAACCTTGTTACGACTTTTACTTCCTCTAAATAATCAAGTTCGGTCAACTTTTGCGAAACAACCGTAACACGCAAGGCGTCACAGTGATCACGTCCGGAGACCTCACTAAATAATTCAATCGGTAGTAGCGACGGGCGGTGTGTACAAAGGGCAGGGACGTAATCAATGCGAGTTAATGACTCACACTTACTGGGAATTCCAAGTTCATGTGAACAGTTTCAGTTCACAATCCCAAGCATGAAAGTGGTTCAGCGGTTTACCCGGACCTCTCGGTCTAGGAAATACACGTTGATACTTTCATTGTAGCGCGTGCAGCCCAGGACATCTAAGGGCATCACAGACCTGTTATTGCTCAATCTCATTATTGCTAGACGCAATTTGTCCATTTAAGAAGCTAGTGTCCTTATAATGGGACAAACCAACAGGTACGGCTCCACTTACATAAACACATTCAAACACAATAAACATTTTACTGCCCACCATGAATGAAGGCTATATAAGCTTCAACACCATAATCCTGAAGATATCTATTTAATATATTTGAGTCTCGTTCGTTATCGGAATTAACCAGACAAATCACTCCACGAACTAAGAACGGCCATGCACCACCACCCATAGATTCGAGAAAGAGCTATCAATCTGTCTTACACACTTATGTTCGGACCTGGTAAGTTTTCCCGTGTTGAGTCAAATTAAGCCGCAGGCTCCACTCCTGGTGGTGCCCTTCCGTCAATTCCTTTAAGTTTCAGCTTTGCAACCATACTTCCCCCGGAGCCCAAAAGCTTTGGTTTCCCGGGAAGCGACTGAGAGAGCCATAAAAGTAGCTACACCCAATTGCTAGCTGGCATCGTTTATGGTTAGAACTAGGGCGGTATCTGATCGCCTTCGAACCTCTAACTTTCGTTCTTGATTAATGAAAACATCTTTGGCAAATGCTTTCGCTTAAGTTAGTCTTACGACGGTCCAAGAATTTCACCTCTCGCGTCGTAATACTAATGCCCCCAAACTGCTTCTATTAATCATTACCTCTTGATCTGAAAACCAATGAAAGCAGAACAGAGGTCTTATTTCATTATCCCATGCACAGAATATTCAGGCATTTGAAGCCTGCTTTAAGCACTCTAATTTGTTCAAAGTAATTGTACCGGCCCACAATAACACTCGTTTAAGAGCACTAATGCAGGTTTTTAAATAGGAGGAACATATGAAAAAATACAAGTACTTAATCACATATAAGAACTCCACCGGTAATACGCTTACATACATAAAGGTATAGTACTAACCACAAATGTAAGTTGTACTACCCGTATGAAGCACAAGTTCAACTACGAACGTTTTAACCGCAACAACTTTAATATACGCTATTGGAGCTGGAATTACCGCGGCTGCTGGCACCAGACTTGCCCTCCAATTGGTCCTTGTTAAAGGATTTAAAGTGTACTCATTCCAATTACAGGGCCTCGGATATGAGTCCTGTATTGTTATTTTTCGTCACTACCTCCCCGAGCTGGGAGTGGGTAATTTACGCGCCTGCTGCCTTCCTTAGATGTGGTAGCCGTTTCTCAGGCTCCCTCTCCGGAATCGAACCCTGATTCCCCGTTACCCGTTGCAACCATGGTAGTCCTAGATACTACCATCAAAAGTTGATAGGGCAGACATTTGAAAGATCTGTCGTCGGTACATGACCATACGATCTGCATGTTATCTAGCGTTCAACCAATATAACGATCTTGCGATCGCTTGGTTTTAGCCTAATAAAAGCACATGTCCCATAAAGGTTCATGTTTTAATTGCATGTATTAGCTCTAGAATTACCACAGTTGTCCA
The DNA here is from genome assembly GCF_018152265.1 of Drosophila ficusphila. Taxonomy (NCBI): domain Eukaryota; kingdom Metazoa; phylum Arthropoda; class Insecta; order Diptera; family Drosophilidae; genus Drosophila; species Drosophila ficusphila. The sequence goes on from NW_025064418.1 coordinate 111,444, forward strand.
AGTAACTGTTAACGATCTAAGGAACCATAACTGATATAATGAGCCTTTTGCGGTTTCACTTTTAATTCGTGTGTACTTAGACATGCATGGCTTAATCTTTGAGACAAGCATATAACTACTGGCAGGATCAACCAGAATAATGTTTTTCTTTACATATTTCATTCATATTTTCGAATAGAAATAATGCAATATAAATATTATAGATCTATTATTTTAATATTCTATTTTTTGAATTTGATTACGGCCAAAACTTGTATAGCATTCGTAATCCTTCTTTTATGTTTTGTTTTATACTTGTTTCGCCACTAATATAACAAGTTTTAGATGTTATAAGAATTATTCATTACATCATATATATAAATATACGTATGTATGTATAATTTTATAACATAATTTTTATTTAATATATATTTGCTACTATAATTTTATTATATGTACAATATTTTATTCTAAAATATCATTTTATTTCAACATACATAATTATTTATGTATCCACACATTTGCAATTTTTGTTTAATCAATATAAATATTGAATTAAATCATTTGTATTTTGATGTTAAATTTAAAATTTAACATTTTTCCATATAACTCTCGAATGATATATAATATAAAACCGAGCGCATATGAAAAATAAGTATTTATTTAATAATAATATTATTAAAAAATATTATTATTTTATTTGAACTCACTATACCGGCAAACGATATAGTGCGTCCGATTTTAAGGCAGGTACTAATTTAATATACATTATATTAGCCTGCCACCAAAAATTAACGATAATAATTGGAAACCAATTGTTATTATATATATACATATATAACCTTGGCGCACGTTTCAACGTTATTATCTTGAGTTTTAATAATATTAGTCCGCTCAGCCAAGTCTCGTATTCAAAAAGAATAAAGAAACAAATTTATACGGATAATATTATAATATATATTGTCAACATTGACTAAATCATATTATATACATAGATTTATATCAATTCTAGATGGACATCCACTGACCATCCTATAGTAGTTTTTTGCATCGATGTCTTGAAATCGGGCATTTTCAATTGGGCTTGCCACCCACCCTACAGTTATTCTCCTATAATAACTTAAGAGAATATTGAATTCAGTACTTTTTATATACATATGAATTACTTCTTCATATAATTTATATTTATGCTGATTTTCATATGTATATGGTAAATTTATTTATATTATTGACAAAATCATATGCATATCATATGTTTTGAACAATACTTGGGTCGGCAACCACTGCCTACCTATAATAGTTTTTGAACACCCTATCTAGATATCGGGTGTTTTCTGTACTAGATGAGCCCACACTGTGGCTTTCTCTTAATTTACTTAAGAGTTTATAGGTATATTTCATACTTTTTTATATACATATGATATATTTCTTAATATAATTGATATTTATGCTGATTTTCATATGTATATGGTAAATTTATTTATATTATTGACAAAATCATATGCATATCATATGTTTTGAACAATACTTGGGTCGGCAACCACTGCCTACCTATAATAGTTTTTGAACACCCTATCTAGATATCGGGTGTTTTCTGTACTAGATGAGCCCACACTGTGGCTTTCTCTTAATTTACTTAAGAGTTTATAGGTATATTTCATACTTTTTTATATACATATGATATATTTCTTAATATAATTGATATTTATGCTGATTTTCATATGTATATGGTTAATTTATTAATATTATTGACAAAATCATATGCATATCATATGTTTTGAACAATACTTGGGTCGGCAACCACTGCCTACCTATAATAGTTTTTGAACACCCTATCTAGATATCGGGTGTTTTCTGTACTAGATGAGCCCACACTGTGGCTTTCTCTTAATTTACTTAAGAGTTTATAGGTATATTTCATACTTTTTTATATACATATGATATATTTCTTAATATAATTGATATTTATGTTGATTTTCATATGTATATGGTTAATTTATTAATATTATTGACAAAATCATATGCATATCATATGTTTTGAACAATACTTGGGTCGGCAACCACTGCCTACCTATAATAGTTTTTGAACACCCTATCTAGATATCGGGTGTTTTCTGTACTAGATGAGCCCACACTGTGGCTTTCTCTTAATTTACTTAAGAGTTTATAGGTATATTTCATACTTTTTTATATACATATGATATATTTCTTAATATAATTGATATTTATGTTGATTTTCATATGTATATGGTTAATTTATTAATATTATTGACAAAATCATATGCATATCATATGTTTTGAACAATACTTGGGTCGGCAACCACTGCCTACCTATAATAGTTTTTGAACACCCTATCTAGATATCGGGTGTTTTCAGTACTAGATGAGCCCACACTGTGGCTTTTTCTCAATTTACTTAAGAGTTTATAGGTATATTTCATACTTTTTTATATACATATGTTATATTTCTTAATATAATTGATATTTATGCTGATTTTCATATGTATATGGTTAATTTATTAATATTATTGACAAAATCATATGCATATCATATGTTTTGAACAATACTTGGGTCGGCAACCACTGCCTACCTATAATAGTTTTTGAACACCCTATCTAGATATCGGGTGTTTTCAGTACTAGATGAGCCCACACTGTGGCTTTCTCTCAATTTACTTAAGAGTTTATAGGTATATTTCATACTTTTTTATATACATATGATATATTTCTTAATATAATTGATATTTATGCTGATTTTCATATGTATATGATTAATTTATTAATATTATTGACAAAATCATATGCATATCATATGTTTTAAACAATACTTGAGTCGGCAACCACTTATAGGTAGGTTTATAGGTATATTTCATACTTTTTATATACATATGATATATATTTCTTCATATAATTGATATTCATACTGATTTTCATATGTATATGGTAAATTTATTTATATTATTGATATCATATATATATATATATATATATCGGATATCATAATTTCATATATTTTGAAGAATACTTTGATCGGCAAAACTGCCTTGCCTACCTATAATGATTTTTAATGGAAAAAAAGTGTTTAGTGTGAGCACCAGCCGCGTTGGTTTAATTTAATTTTATCCCAGTAGCAATTCTTCGGGACAGTAGGAATTTGATTAATTTATTGATGAACATTACTAATTGATTAACAAGGCATTGAACTACACTTTAAAAGTTACAGTTACTCCCGCCATTCAATTGTGTATTTTAAAAAATCTTTTGTTAGTCAGGGTGACTTATATCGTAATAATAAATTAATTACCTATTTTAATAATATTATATCATAGTATAATATTATATGAACGATTCCGCAAATAATATGTATTATTTATAGATATATTAAATATAGGTTTTTTTTTTATTCATTACCGGTCACCAATCATCTATATGGCTATACATTCATTAACTATTATTATTAATGTGACGAGACTCTTGGTTACCGTAAAGAGGTTTATATATAGTTATCTCAAACATTACTTTGTTTCTTTTACTTTGACATGATCTTATATGCGTCACTAATAATATGACGGGACATTTGGCTACCGTAAAAGTGGATTCATAGTTAATCTCAAACATTACTTTGTTTCTTTTACTTTGACATGATCTTATATGCGTCACTAATAATATGACGGAATATTTGGCTACGGTAAAAGTGGATTCATAGTTAATCTCAAACATTACTTTGTTTCTTTTACTTTGACATGATCTTATATGCGTCACTAATAATATGACGGGACATTTGGCTACCGTAAAAGTGGATTCATAGTTAATCTCAAACATTACTTTGTTTCTTTTACTTTGACATGATCTTATATGCGTCACTAATAATATGACGGAACATTTGGCTACCGTAAAAGTGGATTCATAGTTAATCTCAAACATTACTTTGTTTCTTTTACTTTGACATGATCTTATATGCGTCACTAATAATATGACGGAACATTTGGCTACGGTAAAAGTGGATTCATAGTTAATCTCAAACATTACTTTGTTTCTTTTACTTTGACATGATCTTATATGCGTCACTAATAATATGACGGGACATTTGGCTACCGTAAAAGTGGATTCATAGTTAATCTCAAACATTACTTTGTTTCTTTTACTTTGACATGATCTTATATGCGTCACTAATAATATGACGGAATATTTGGCTACGGTAAAAGTGGATTCATAGTTAATCTCAAACATTACTTTGTTTCTTTTACTTTGACATGATCTTATATGCGTCACTAATAATATGACGGGACATTTGGCTACCGTAAAAGTGGATTCATAGTTAATCTCAAACATTACTTTGTTTCTTTTACTTTGACATGATCTTATATGCGTCACTAATAATATGACGGGACATTTGGCTACCGTAAAAGTGGATTCATAGTTAATCTCAAACATTACTTTGTTTCTTTTACTTTGACATGATCTTATATGCGTCACTAATAATATGACGGAACATTTGGCTACCGTAAAAGTGGATTCATAGTTAATCTCAAACATTACTTTGTTTCTTTTACTTTGACATGATCTTATATGCGTCACTAATAATATGACGGAACATTTGGCTACCGTAAAAGTGGATTCATAGTTAATCTCAAACATTACTTTGTTTCTTTTACTTTGACATGATCTTATATGCGTCACTAATAATATGACGGAACATTTGGCTACCGTAAAAGTGGATTCATAGTTAATCTCAAACATTACTTTGTTTCTTTTACTTTGACATGATCTTATATGCGTCACTAATATGACGGAACATTTGGCTACCGTAAAAGTGGATTCATAGTTAATCTCAAACATTACTTTGTTTCTTTTACTTTGACATGATCTTATATGCGTCACTAATAATATGACGGAATATTTGGCTACGGTAAAAGTGGATTCATAGTTAATCTCAAACATTACTTTGTTTCTTTTACTTTGACATGATCTTATATGCGTCACTAATAATATGACGGGACATTTGGCTACCGTAAAAGTGGATTCATAGTTAATCTCAAACATTACTTTGTTTCTTTTACTTTGACATGATCTTATATGCGTCACTAATAATATGACGGAACATTTGGCTACCGTAAAAGTGGATTCATAGTTAATCTCAAACATTACTTTGTTTCTTTTACTTTGACATGATCTTATATGCGTCACTAATAATATGACGGAACATTTGGCTACCGTAAAAGTGGATTCATAGTTAATCTCAAACATTACTTTGTTTCTTTTACTTTGACATGATCTTATATGCGTCACTAATAATATGACGGGACATTTGGCTACCGTAAAAGTGGATTCATAGTTAATCTCAAACATTACTTTGTTTCTTTTACTTTGACATGATCTTATATGCGTCACTAATAATATGACGAGTACTTTTTGGCTACCTTTTTCTTTGGATTCCCCAAAAATCCAAAATTATAATTATCAAAATAAATTTAATAATTATAATATTCTTTCCATTTCGTTATTTTATTAAATATCGAATCATCAAGCAAAGGATAAGCTTCAGTGGATCGCAGTATGGCAGCTGCTCAACCACTTACAACACCTTGCCTGTTACAAAAGTCGTTTACAATTGATTCTAGGCTTTGTCATTGTATTAAATAATGTTTTTATATGTAACTAGCGCGGCATCAGGTGATCGAAGATCCTCCCAATTTACTATGTTACAAATTACATTGGCATCACATCCATTGTCGTTTATAAAATGAATTATAAACTTTAAATGGTTTAGAAGCCATACAATGCAAATTGCCCCTTATTTATCATTGCAGTCCAGCACGGATACGACCTTAGAGGCGTTCAGGCATAATCCAACGGACGTAGCGTCATACCACTGTTCGCTCGAACAAGTATTGTGCCATTGGTCCGTACCTGCGGTTCCTCTCGTACTACGCAGGAATGCTGTCGCAACAACGTTTTGTCATTAGTAGGGTAAAACTAACCTGTCTCACGACGGTCTAAACCCAGCTCACGTTCCCTTGCATGGGTGAACAATCCAACGCTTGGTGAATTTTGCTTCACAATGATAGGAAGAGCCGACATCGAAGGATCAAAAAGCGACGTCGCTATGAACGCTTGGTCGCCACAAGCCAGTTATCCCTATGGTAACTTTTCTGACACCTCTTGTTAAAAACTCTTTAAACCAAAAGGATCGATAGGCCGAGCTTTTGCTGTCCCTGTGTGTACTGAACACCGAGATCAAGTCAGCATTTGCCCTTTTGCTCTATGTGTGGTTTCTGTCCGCACTGAGCTGGCCTTGGGACACCTCCGTTATTATTTGAGAGATGTACCGCCCCAGTCAAACTCCCTACCTGGCAATGTCCTTGAATTGGATCATACCTGAGTAATTGGAGTTATACCAAATTTTCAAATCAAAAATACATAAATGCATCGTTTTATTAAAGAATTTGTTTGCGATTATATAACAAACTCGTGATACTTTGATCAAGAAGCTTGCATCAAAACCCAATACCATAAGATATAATAAATATATCCGTATAATGGCTAGGAAATGATACACGTTCCATTTAATCAAGTAAGTAAGGAAACAATAAGAGTAGTGGTATTTCATTGGCGATATCAAACCGAAGCCTAATATCTCCCACTTATTCTACACCTCTTATGTCTCCTTACACTGCCAGATTAGAGTCAAGCTCAAAAGGGTCTTCTTTCCCCGCTAATTATTCCAAGCCCGTTCCCTTGGCTGTGGTTTCGCTAGATAGTAGATAGGGACAGTAGGAATCTCGTTAATCCATTCATGCGCGTCACTAATTAGATGACGAGGCATTTGGCTACCTTAAGAGAGTCATAGTTACTCCCGCCGTTGACCCGCGCTTACTTGAATTTCTTCACTTTGACATTCAGAGCACTGGGCAGAAATCACATTGTGTCAACACCCGCTAGGGCCATCACAATGCTTTGTTTTAATTAGACAGTCGGATTCCCCAAGTCCGTGCCAGTTCTGAATTGATTGTTAATTGATAATCGTTATAATTAATAAGAACTAATCGGTTTGAGCCAATTAGTATTCTTAAAAATTTTAGCAAGAAAGTTCCACAATTGGCTACGTAACTAAACTATCCGGGGAACAAGTAACCACCATAAATGATAGACACTCTATTTACCCAGAACGAGCACATAAACCATGTTATTGTTTCCCAATCAAGCCCGACTATCTCAATCTTCAGAGCCAATCCTTATCCCGAAGTTACGGATCTAATTTGCCGACTTCCCTTACCTACATTATTCTATCGACTAGAGACTCTTCACCTTGGAGACCAGCTGCGGATATTGGTACGGCCTGTTGAGAAGTTTGCGTGTCCCCACCATAAATTTTCAAGGTCCGAGGAGAAAATATCGACACAACAGTATATGTCATGCTCTTCTAGCCCATCTACCATATCTCTCTGCGAAAGACTTCCATGGTAGTACGGCTATAAAACAGAAAAGAAAACTCTTCCGATATCTCTCGACGGCTTCTTTATGGTCGTTCCTGTTGCCAGGATGAGCACGAGGCCCATATTTAATAACAAACGGATACTCAACAGGTTACGGAATTGGAACCGTATTCCCTTTCGTTCAAAATTATTCAAGTATATTATTTTTGGCTTGTATATATATTTATTTAGTCATTAGTTTTTTACTTGAAAATTTTCGGCTTTCGCCTTGAACTTAGGACCGACTAACTCGTGATCAACCACTGTTCACACGAAACCCTTCTCCACTTCAGTCCTCCAAGGTCTCATTCGATTATTTGCTACTACCACCAAGATCTGTACCAATGGCAGCTCCATGCAGGCTTACGCCAAACACTTCTACGCATACCATTGTACCTTCCTACTCACTAAAGTTTCAAAATTTATATTACAAGTAATATAAATCATCTACTTTAGCGGTAATGTATAGGTATACAACTTAAGCGCCATCCATTTTAAGGGCTAGTTGCTTCGGCAGGTGAGTTGTTACACACTCCTTAGCGGATTTCGACTTCCATGATCACCGTCCTGCTGTTTTAAGCAACCAACGCCTTTCATGGTATCTGCATGAGTTGTTAATTTGGGCACCGTAACATTACGTTTGGTTCATCCCACAGCGCCAGTTCTGCTTACCAAAAGTGGCCCACTGGGCACATTATATCATAACCTTAAACTTCATATCAAGAAAGTTAAGGTTCTTACCCATTTAAAGTTTGAGAATAGGTTAAGATCGTTTCGACCCTAAGGCCTCTAATCATTCGCTTTACCAGATAAGATTATTTTATATAATATTAAAATGCACCAGCTATCCTGAGGGAAACTTCGGAAGGAACCAGCTACTAGATGGTTCGATTGGTCTTTCGCCCCTATACTCAATTCTGACAATCGATTTGCACGTCAGAACTGTTTCGGTCTTCCATCAGGGTTTCCCCTGACTTCAACCTGATCAAGTATAGTTCACCATCTTTCGGGTCACAGCATATATGCTCAAGGTACGTTCCAGTTAGAGGCATAAATAATATAAATATCATTATACATAACTATATAGAACGCCCCGGGATTGTGTTAATTAACTATAAATAGTTAAAAAACTAATCCCATTATTAGTCAAGTTAATTACGCTATTAGGTTTATATCCCAATAACTTGCACATATGTTAGACTCCTTGGTCCGTGTTTCAAGACGGGTCCCGAAGGTATCCTGAATCTTTCGCATTGTTAATCATACAAGTGCATATAATAAACACAAAAATCATTGATAATTATGCCATTATATAATTCCGAAAAATTAACGCACTGTAATCATATAAATCTATCAGCACTTTATCAAATTAATGACATTTATTTTGTGTTAAAACGCAAGCATTTTAATTTAAATAAACTATAAGCCATATTTTATGATAAATTTTGTATGCTAATAGATTACAATGTCCTTATATGGAAAAAATGCACACTATTATCATAATATTGTTTAAATATTACAATTTTAATGATGAATTTTCCATAATGGATATTCAGGTTCATCGGGCTTAACCTCTAAGCAGTTTCACGTACTATTTAACTCTCTATTCAGAGTTCTTTTCAACTTTCCCTCACGGTACTTGTTTACTATCGGTCTCATGGTTATATTTAGTTTTAGATGGAGTTTACCACCCACTTAGTGCTGCACTATCAAGCAACACGACTCTTTGGAAACATCATCTAGTAATCATTAACGTTATACGGGCCTGGCACCCTCTATGGGTAAATGGCCTCATTTAAGAAGGACTTAAATCGTTAATTTCTCATACTAGAATATTGACGCTCCATACACTGCATCTCACATTTGCCATATAGACAAAGTGACTTAGTGCTGAACTGATTTCTTTTCGCTCGCCGCTACTAAGAAAATCCTAGTTAGTTTCTTTTCCTCCCCTAATTAATATGCTTAAATTCAGGGGGTAGTCCCATATGAGTTGAGGTTGTATATAACATTTTTTTTTTCAATATATTCTTTACATTTATATAATGGAGAAACATTTAATGAATTCGTATAAAAATTTTTTTCGTTAATTAGTTTTAATTTAGTTATGAGTTTTAAACGAATTTAACGAAGAACAATAACATTTACAAAAGATTTCAATTTTACTAAATCATTAATAAGAGACAATTCTAGATGAAAAATATTTCAAACATTTTTTATGCTAGACATTCCTCAGTATTATATGATTGAAAATGAAAATATTTTTCTTCGTTTTTCACAATCAAATTATTTATAATGTGAGATAATGTTTTCCATAGATATTTTAATATTATGAATAAAAATAATAATTATATTTAATTAAAATTTTTATCCAATAATATACCATATGCTTAGAAATTTGATTACCAAATTTCTAAACAACTTAATTAGCATAGTCTTACAACCCTCAACCATATGTAGTCCAAGCAGCACTAAAAAATTAATTAAAGTACCATAACAGCATGGACTGCGATATGCGTTCAAAATGTCGATGTTCATGTGTCCTGCAGTTCACACGATGACGCACAGTTTGCTGCGTTCTTCATCGACCCATGAGCCGAGTGATCCACCGCTTAGAGTTTTTATATTTATTATTTCAATTTGTCAAATATGAATTTATTGAAAGAAATTAAAAATACACCATTTTACTGGCATATATCAATTCCTTCAATAAATCTTTTTTTTTATACCTAAAACGAAATGCTGCGAAATGTCTTAGTTTTATATAAACAATATTATACCATTTATTACTTGGATAATTTACAATTTCATATAATTTTAATGTGATATAATATTGCGTTTTTTATATAAAACATTAACCTGAAGTAAACCAGGTACAACATTCAACATTTTAGGTTGTTGCATTAGCCAATGTATGCCCATAACTATGATGAACAATACATATTCGCAACGCGTGTATATTATGGTCCATATACACGCAAGTTTCATATTATAATATATAAACATAAATTTGTGAATATATTATAATACAATTTAATTTGCTTGATTATTATTCTTGTTTGCTTGATTTTATTTATAAAAAAATTTAATCCAAATTTTCATTGAACTTCTTTTTTTTATAAATATATAATTGTTTGGCAATTTTATCTTGTTATATTATAAAAATATATTTTATAATTAAAACAAGTTATTGTTGTTTACGGTAAAGATATTATATACAATAATGATCCTTCCGCAGGTTCACCTACGGAAACCTTGTTACGACTTTTACTTCCTCTAAATAATCAAGTTCGGTCAACTTTTGCGAAACAACCGTAACACGCAAGGCGTCACAGTGATCACGTCCGGAGACCTCACTAAATAATTCAATCGGTAGTAGCGACGGGCGGTGTGTACAAAGGGCAGGGACGTAATCAATGCGAGTTAATGACTCACACTTACTGGGAATTCCAAGTTCATGTGAACAGTTTCAGTTCACAATCCCAAGCATGAAAGTGGTTCAGCGGTTTACCCGGACCTCTCGGTCTAGGAAATACACGTTGATACTTTCATTGTAGCGCGCGTGCAGCCCAGGACATCTAAGGGCATCACAGACCTGTTATTGCTCAATCTCATTATTGCTAGACGCAATTTGTCCATTTAAGAAGCTAGTGTCCTTATAATGGGACAAACCAACAGGTACGGCTCCACTTACATAAACACATTCAAACACAATAAACATTTTACTGCCCACCATGAATGAAGGCTATATAAGCTTCAACACCATAATCCTGAAGATATCTATTTAATATATTTGAGTCTCGTTCGTTATCGGAATTAACCAGACAAATCACTCCACGAACTAAGAACGGCCATGCACCACCACCCATAGATTCGAGAAAGAGCTATCAATCTGTCTTACACACTTATGTTCGGACCTGGTAAGTTTTCCCGTGTTGAGTCAAATTAAGCCGCAGGCTCCACTCCTGGTGGTGCCCTTCCGTCAATTCCTTTAAGTTTCAGCTTTGCAACCATACTTCCCCCGGAGCCCAAAAGCTTTGGTTTCCCGGGAAGCGACTGAGAGAGCCATAAAAGTAGCTACACCCAATTGCTAGCTGGCATCGTTTATGGTTAGAACTAGGGCGGTATCTGATCGCCTTCGAACCTCTAACTTTCGTTCTTGATTAATGAAAACATCTTTGGCAAATGCTTTCGCTTAAGTTAGTCTTACGACGGTCCAAGAATTTCACCTCTCGCGTCGTAATACTAATGCCCCCAAACTGCTTCTATTAATCATTACCTCTTGATCTGAAAACCAATGAAAGCAGAACAGAGGTCTTATTTCATTATCCCATGCACAGAATATTCAGGCATTTGAAGCCTGCTTTAAGCACTCTAATTTGTTCAAAGTAATTGTACCGGCCCACAATAACACTCGTTTAAGAGCACTAATGCAGGTTTTTAAATAGGAGGAACATATGAAAAAATACAAGTACTTAATCACATATAAGAACTCCACCGGTAATACGCTTACATACATAAAGGTATAGTACTAACCACAAATGTAAGTTGTACTACCCGTATGAAGCACAAGTTCAACTACGAACGTTTTAACCGCAACAACTTTAATATACGCTATTGGAGCTGGAATTACCGCGGCTGCTGGCACCAGACTTGCCCTCCAATTGGTCCTTGTTAAAGGATTTAAAGTGTACTCATTCCAATTACAGGGCCTCGGATATGAGTCCTGTATTGTTATTTTTCGTCACTACCTCCCCGAGCTGGGAGTGGGTAATTTACGCGCCTGCTGCCTTCCTTAGATGTGGTAGCCGTTTCTCAGGCTCCCTCTCCGGAATCGAACCCTGATTCCCCGTTACCCGTTGCAACCATGGTAGTCCTAGATACTACCATCAAAAGTTGATAGGGCAGACATTTGAAAGATCTGTCGTCGGTACATGACCATACGATCTGCATGTTATCTAGAGTTCAACCAATATAACGATCTTGCGATCGCTTGGTTTTAGCCTAATAAAAGCACATGTCCCATAAAGGTTCATGTTTTAATTGCATGTATTAGCTCTAGAATTACCACAGTTATCCAAGTAACTGTTAACGATCTAAGGAACCATAACTGATATAATGAGCCTTTTGCGGTTTCACTTTTAATTCGTGTGTACTTAGACATGCATGGCTTAATCTTTGAGACAAGCATATAACTACTGGCAGGATCAACCAGAATAATGTTTTTCTTTACATATTTCATTCATATTTTCGAATAGAAATAATGCAATATAAATATTATAGATCTATTATTTTAATATTCTATTTTTTGAATTTGATTACGGCCAAAACTTGTATAGCATTCGTAATCCTTCTTTTATGTTTTGTTTTATACTTGTTTCGCCACTAATATAACAAGTTTTAGATGTTATAAGAATTATTCATTACATCATATATATAAATATACGTATGTATGTATAATTTTATAACATAATTTTTATTTAATATATATTTGCTACTATAATTTTATTATATGTACAATATTTTATTCTAAAATATCATTTTATTTCAACATACATAATTATTTATGTATCCACACATTTGCAATTTTTGTTTAATCAATATAAATATTGAATTAAATCATTTGTATTTTGATGTTAAATTTAAAATTTAACATTTTTCCATATAACTCTCGAATGATATATAATATAAAACCGAGCGCATATGAAAAATAAGTATTTATTTAATAATAATATTATTAAAAAATATTATTATTTTATTTGAACTCACTATACCGGCAAACGATATAGTGCGTCCGATTTTAAGGCAGGTACTAATTTAATATACATTATATTAGCCTGCCACCAAAAATTAACGATAATAATTGGAAACCAATTGTTATTATATATATACATATATAACCTTGGCGCACGTTTCAACGTTATTATCTTGAGTTTTAATAATATTAGTCCGCTCAGCCAAGTCTCGTATTCAAAAAGAATAAAGAAACAAATTTATACGGATAATATTATAATATATATTGTCAACATTGACTAAATCATATTATATACATAGATTTATATCAATTCTAGATGGACATCCACTGACCATCCTATAGTAGTTTTTTGCATCGATGTCTTGAAATCGGGCATTTTCAATTGGGCTTGCCACCCACCCTACAGTTATTCTCCTATAATAACTTAAGAGAATATTGAATTCAGTACTTTTTATATACATATGAATTACTTCTTCATATAATTTATATTTATGCTGATTTTCATATGTATATGGTAAATTTATTTATATTATTGACAAAATCATATGCATATCATATGTTTTGAACAATACTTGGGTCGGCAACCACTGCCTACCTATAATAGTTTTTGAACACCCTATCTAGATATCGGGTGTTTTCTGTACTAGATGAGCCCACACTGTGGCTTTCTCTTAATTTACTTAAGAGTTTATAGGTATATTTCATACTTTTTTATATACATATGATATATTTCTTAATATAATTGATATTTATGCTGATTTTCATATGTATATGGTAAATTTATTTATATTATTGACAAAATCATATGCATATCATATGTTTTGAACAATACTTGGGTCGGCAACCACTGCCTACCTATAATAGTTTTTGAACACCCTATCTAGATATCGGGTGTTTTCTGTACTAGATGAGCCCACACTGTGGCTTTCTCTTAATTTACTTAAGAGTTTATAGGTATATTTCATACTTTTTTATATACATATGATATATTTCTTAATATAATTGATATTTATGCTGATTTTCATATGTATATGGTTAATTTATTAATATTATTGACAAAATCATATGCATATCATATGTTTTGAACAATACTTGGGTCGGCAACCACTGCCTACCTATAATAGTTTTTCAGTCGCGATCGGACACTCGACGAGTAAAGACGTGCCTACGGACCGCAGCAAAGCGTACATCCAAAACAACAACAACGACACAGTTTTGCGATAAGCCCGAGCTTATCTCGTGAAGCGCGCTCTGATTGGTCGCCGCGATAGCGTGATCAAGCCGCGCGCGTAAACAACACTAACACACGTGCAATTTATTGTGCGTGTTGGCAAAGCAGATAAGGCAGAAGGTGAAAACCGCACACCGAGCCCAAGTAGCGTGGCCTGCCATCCGGGCAGCTTATCTGCTCCCGCTTCCACTCCCCCTATGGAGATGGACTGGCAAGCGCCTCCCCGTCCGTCCCGTCCCCCCCGTCCCCCCCGATCACCCAATCCCCTCTCTCCTCCCAGAAAAAAGGCCTTCGCCAAGAAGTACGCCACTTCTAGCGACGAATCCAGCTCGTCCACGGAGCCTGGCGAGATCAGGCGTAAGGACCCTAAAAATCGCTCCCAAACTGACCAACCCAGCACCAGCGCGGCGGCCCGAGCTAGGGGTGACGTTCCCGAAAGGCTGAAGAGCAATTCTTTTGCTCTTCTCTCTGGCGACGACAGCGACTCGGAGAGCGACAGTGAGAGCGAGATGAAGGAGGAGAAGACCCTAACCGATACCCCCAGAAAAGTACCGAAGACGAAGCAGCCGAAGACGAAGCAGCCGAAGACGATCAAGCCTCCGCCGATCTTCATACCCGACGTGACTAACATCAAGTCGCTTATTGAGACAGTCACCAAGATCGTTGGCAATGATTTGGACTTCACTTACAAGGCCACGAGGGACAACCAGATAAGGGTTATGATGCCTGACAAAGCCAGCTACTCGGCAGTAAAGGCACAACTGGACTCCGCCGGCATAAGGTACTACACCTATCAACCCAGAGACGAACGGGCATATAAAATTGTCGTCAAAGGCCTGCACCACTCCACGCCCATTGAATACATTAAGGAGGAGCTGAAAAGCATGGGACATATTGTCAGGGACGGACGTAATGCCATTGGGCACCGAAGTAAGAACCCACTTCCCTTGTTCTTCATCAATCTGGAGCCAGGATCCAACAACAAGGAAGCCTTCAACATCAAGAGGCTCTGCAGATCTGTTGTGACGGTGGAACCCCCCCATAAATTTGACGACATACCTCAATGCTATAGATGCCAAGGCTACGGACACAGCCAGCGATACTGCAGACTTCAAGCTAGGTGTGTTAAATGCGGAGAGGAGCACGCCACATCTGAATGCCGAAAGAAGAGAGAAGAGGCGGCCAGATGCGTCCACTGCAGTGGAGCCCACCCGTCATCTTACAGAGGGTGCCCTGCATACAAGAAGGCCAAGGCAAATATGGCTCCCAAAACTTCCCATCCCGTGCTGACAAACGGCTCACGCCAGACGTACCCATCGGTGAACACAGCAGGAAGAAGCTATGCTGATATAGCTAAGGCTGGCCTTGGACCACAACCGCAACCGCAACCGCAACAGCCACCAGTCCCCGAGATGCCACAGGCGGACCAAGTGACGGTCCTAATGGAAAGGATGGAGAATCTTCTCGAAAAAGTTATGGACAAGATGTTCAAGCAGATGACCATGATGCTTAGCTCCATACTCTCACAAGTCTGCAGCAAATAGGATTACACCTAGCCTTTTGGAATGCAAACGGCCTAATAAACCACAGGCTTGAAGTGGAACATTTCGTGCTCACCAATTCCATAGACATCCTCCTCATATCTGAAACCCATTTTTCCAGCAGATCATATTTCCATCTACGTGGGTACGACATCGTCCATGCAGATCACCCCAGCGGAAGAGCCCACGGCGGAGCGGCTATCATAATAAAAGCAGGGATTAAATACAGCGAGCTAGCTACCTTGCAGGAGGACTGGATCCAGTGCGCCAAGGTAAACGTCTCCACCCCAATCGGGAATCTCACGATTGCCTCTGTCTACCTCCCCCCAAAAAACAAGGTAACTGAGAGTCAATTTGACCTACTGTTGAGCGATATGGGTGAAAAATTTGTTCTGGCCGGAGACCTTAACGCCAAACACCAGTGGTGGGGAAGCCGACTAAATAACCCCAAGGGAAATGCACTATATAGATGCATCCAACGTAGAGGCATTGACTGTCACTCTACAGGAGAACCCACCTACTGGCCCACGGACCCTTCTAAACACCCTGATATCCTCGATATAGCGCTCTCCAAAGGGATACACCACTCCAAAGTCGCCTGCCACCCCAACGTAGACCTGCTATCGGACCACAGTGCTGTCGAGCTGCTCATCAATCTTCCGGTACGGAAAAAGGACAGTCGTCCAAAGATGTTCAGCAAGAGCACTAATTTCGAAGCGTACGCAGCCTGGATGATGGACGAAATTGACCCGGATACTGATCTGACCTCCTCCGAACAAATCGACGCTGCAGTGGACAAGCTGACACGAGAAATGCACAACGCCGCCGCATACGCGACGCCAAGAGTCTCACGCACTTCAGGACCACCTCACACGAACCTACATCTGTGGTCGCCAGAAATTGCTGCACTTGTCGCAGAAAAACGAAGACTGAGAAGAGCTTGGTTTATTTCCAGAAACCAGTGGGATAAACGAGCCTTCAATGGAGCAGCAAAGCGGCTCAGGGCGAGACTGCAGGAGCTGAAGCGAGGTGCTTTCGAGGAATTCCTGAGCGAACTCGAACCAGGGGATCCACAACACAGCTTGTGGCGTGTGACGAAATGCATCAAACGGCCAGCCAAGCGAGTCGCTGCAGTTAGGAAGGCAGATGGGACGTGGTGCCGCAACGACCCGGATAGAGCAGAGGCTTTTGCTGAACACCTAGAAGGAGTTTTTACCCCCTTGATGAGCTGCACCCAAGGCGAAGCTGATAATACGCTCAGTGAAACCACAGCTCGACTCGACCACAGCTCGAGTCCAATCGACCCAGTCACAGTCGAAGAGGTTCAAGCCGAAATAAAGGGGCTCAAAATCAAAAAGTCGCCTGGAAACGACGGCATCGAGGCAATCGCCATTAAACGTCTTCCACCTTCTTGCGTTCAGTTGCTAATGAACATTATTAATGGATGCTTCCAAATAGGCCATTTTCCGTCTTCGTGGAAAAAAGCAGAAGTTATAATGATTCCCAAGCCCGGAAAACCTGAAGCCAATCTCGCCTCCTACCGTCCGATTAGTCTTCTGGCAATACTCTCCAAAATATTCGAAAGAATATTTTTGCGTAGAGTATTGCCGTTGCTGGACGAGGCTGGTTTGATTCCTAATCACCAGTTTGGCTTCAGACGCTCCCACTCAACACCAGAGCAATGCCATCGTCTAGTCAGCACAATCCTTAACGCGTTTGAGGAGAGAAAATACTGCTGCGCCGTGCTGCTAGACATCAAGCAGGCTTTTGACCGAGTTTGGCATCCAGGACTTCTGCTGAAAATCAATAACAATTTGCCACACCCGTTTTACGCAGTACTGCGCTCATACCTGGAGGGCAGGACTTTCCAAGTGAGAAGCGGTGAAATGAAGTCATCCACAAAGAACATCAATGCTGGAGTGCCTCAGGGGAGTGTACTCGGGCCAATACTTTATACCTTGTACACAGCCGACCTCCCAGTCATCAGCAACGAGGGCCTAACCGTAGCCACCTACGCTGACGACACCGCTTTCCTAGCAACCGCCAACTCTACGATCGGAGCCTCTGATATCATCCAACAACAGTTGGACGCTATTGAACCCTGGCTACGGAAGTGGAACATCACCGTCAACGAGGACAAATCCACCCAGACCACCTTCACACTACGACAAGGTAACTGCCCGCCGGTCACCCTCAATGGAGTTGTCATCCCGGATGATCCAAACCCGAAGTACCTTGGTATGACCCTGGACAGGCGATTAACTTGGCGCGCCCACATCCAGAAGAAAAGAAAGCAAGCGGAGGACAGAATCAATCAGTACCGGTGGTTGATGGGTAGGAGATCAAAACTGAAGAACAGGCATAAGCTACTGGTCTACTACACCATCATCAAGCCGATTTGGACCTACGGTATCCAACTGTGGGGTACTGCATCATATTCCAACCGACGAAGCATACAGAGGCTACAAAATAAAGCCTTAAGAATGGTCTCGGGCGCCCACATATACCACACTACCGAGGCCATCCACGATGCACTTGGCGTGCCCTGGGTGAAGGACGAAATAGAGAAGGCGAGCAGGAGACACTTCGACAAGCTGTCACAACATCCCAACATCCTAGCGTTCAACCTAACAGAGAGTGGACTGCGCAGAAGGCTCCGGCGAACACACCCCAGGGACCTGGCGAATGAATGAACTTCCTGCTGTAACCTGACCCAATAATAAACCCAATAACACGAATGTAAAGCTTCCACCCAGAAAACTATGTAAATGTTCCCCCAAGAATGTAACCGAGAAACAATTTAATTATTGTCCTAATTGGGACAGATCTTAAATGCGCAAAATAAAGACAGAACAAATAATAATAATATAATAGTTTTTGAACACCCTATCTAGATATCGGGTGTTTTCTGTACTAGATGAGCCCACACTGTGGCTTTCTCTTAATTTACTTAAGAGTTTATAGGTATATTTCATACTTTTTTATATACATATGATATATTTCTTAATATAATTGATATTTATGCTGATTTTCATATGTATATGGTTAATTTATTAATATTATTGACAAAATCATATGCATATCATATGTTTTGAACAATACTTGGGTCGGCAACCACTGCCTACCTATAATAGTTTTTGAACACCCTATCTAGATATCGGGTGTTTTCTGTACTAGATGAGCCCACACTGTGGCTTTCTCTTAATTTACTTAAGAGTTTATAGGTATATTTCATACTTTTTTATATACATATGATATATTTCTTAATATAATTGATATTTATGTTGATTTTCATATGTATATGGTTAATTTATTAATATTATTGACAAAATCATATGCATATCATATGTTTTGAACAATACTTGGGTCGGCAACCACTGCCTACCTATAATAGTTTTTGAACACCCTATCTAGATATCGGGTGTTTTCTGTACTAGATGAGCCCACACTGTGGCTTTCTCTTAATTTACTTAAGAGTTTATAGGTATATTTCATACTTTTTTATATACATATGATATATTTCTTAATATAATTGATATTTATGTTGATTTTCATATGTATATGGTTAATTTATTAATATTATTGACAAAATCATATGCATATCATATGTTTTGAACAATACTTGGGTCGGCAACCACTGCCTACCTATAATAGTTTTTGAACACCCTATCTAGATATCGGGTGTTTTCAGTACTAGATGAGCCCACACTGTGGCTTTTTCTCAATTTACTTAAGAGTTTATAGGTATATTTCATACTTTTTTATATACATATGTTATATTTCTTAATATAATTGATATTTATGCTGATTTTCATATGTATATGGTTAATTTATTAATATTATTGACAAAATCATATGCATATCATATGTTTTGAACAATACTTGGGTCGGCAACCACTGCCTACCTATAATAGTTTTTGAACACCCTATCTAGATATCGGGTGTTTTCAGTACTAGATGAGCCCACACTGTGGCTTTCTCTTAATTTACTTAAGAGTTTATAGGTATATTTCATACTTTTTTATATACATATGATATATTTCTTAATATAATTGATATTTATGCTGATTTTCATATGTATATGATTAATTTATTAATATTATTGACAAAATCATATGCATATCATATGTTTTAAACAATACTTGAGTCGGCAACCACTTATAGGTAGGTTTATAGGTATATTTCATACTTTTTTATATACATATGATATATATTTCTTCATATAATTGATATTCATACTGATTTTCATATGTATATGGTAAATTTATTTATATTATTGATATCATATATATATATATATATATATCGGATATCATAATTTCATATATTTTGAAGAATACTTTGATCGGCAAAACTGCCTTGCCTACCTATAATGATTTTTAATGGAAAAAAAGTGTTTAGTGTGAGCACCAGCCGCGTTGGTTTAATTTAATTTTATCCCAGTAGCAATTCTTCGGGACAGTAGGAATTTGATTAATTTATTGATGAACATTACTAATTGATTAACAAGGCATTGAACTACACTTTAAAAGTTACAGTTACTCCCGCCATTCAATTGTGTATTTTAAAAAATCTTTTGTTAGTCAGGGTGACTTATATCGTAATAATAAATTAATTACCTATTTTAATAATATTATATCATAGTATAATATTATATGAACGATTCCGCAAATAATATGTATTATTTATAGATATATTAAATATAGGTTTTTTTTTTATTCATTACCGGTCACCAATCATCTATATGGCTATACATTCATTAACTATTATTATTAATGTGACGAG
The DNA here is from genome assembly GCF_018152265.1 of Drosophila ficusphila. NCBI lineage: Eukaryota > Metazoa > Arthropoda > Insecta > Diptera > Drosophilidae > Drosophila > Drosophila ficusphila. Next base: position 132,210 of record NW_025064418.1, read on the forward strand.
ACTCTTGGTTACCGTAAAGAGGTTTATATATAGTTATCTCAAACATTACTTTGTTTCTTTTACTTTGACATGATCTTATATGCGTCACTAATAATATGACGGGACATTTGGCTACCGTAAAAGTGGATTCATAGTTAATCTCAAACATTACTTTGTTTCTTTTACTTTGACATGATCTTATATGCGTCACTAATAATATGACGGAATATTTGGCTACGGTAAAAGTGGATTCATAGTTAATCTCAAACATTACTTTGTTTCTTTTACTTTGACATGATCTTATATGCGTCACTAATAATATGACGGGACATTTGGCTACCGTAAAAGTGGATTCATAGTTAATCTCAAACATTACTTTGTTTCTTTTACTTTGACATGATCTTATATGCGTCACTAATAATATGACGGAACATTTGGCTACCGTAAAAGTGGATTCATAGTTAATCTCAAACATTACTTTGTTTCTTTTACTTTGACATGATCTTATATGCGTCACTAATAATATGACGGAACATTTGGCTACGGTAAAAGTGGATTCATAGTTAATCTCAAACATTACTTTGTTTCTTTTACTTTGACATGATCTTATATGCGTCACTAATAATATGACGGGACATTTGGCTACCGTAAAAGTGGATTCATAGTTAATCTCAAACATTACTTTGTTTCTTTTACTTTGACATGATCTTATATGCGTCACTAATAATATGACGGAATATTTGGCTACGGTAAAAGTGGATTCATAGTTAATCTCAAACATTACTTTGTTTCTTTTACTTTGACATGATCTTATATGCGTCACTAATAATATGACGGGACATTTGGCTACCGTAAAAGTGGATTCATAGTTAATCTCAAACATTACTTTGTTTCTTTTACTTTGACATGATCTTATATGCGTCACTAATAATATGACGGGACATTTGGCTACCGTAAAAGTGGATTCATAGTTAATCTCAAACATTACTTTGTTTCTTTTACTTTGACATGATCTTATATGCGTCACTAATAATATGACGGAACATTTGGCTACCGTAAAAGTGGATTCATAGTTAATCTCAAACATTACTTTGTTTCTTTTACTTTGACATGATCTTATATGCGTCACTAATAATATGACGGAACATTTGGCTACCGTAAAAGTGGATTCATAGTTAATCTCAAACATTACTTTGTTTCTTTTACTTTGACATGATCTTATATGCGTCACTAATAATATGACGGAACATTTGGCTACCGTAAAAGTGGATTCATAGTTAATCTCAAACATTACTTTGTTTCTTTTACTTTGACATGATCTTATATGCGTCACTAATATGACGGAACATTTGGCTACCGTAAAAGTGGATTCATAGTTAATCTCAAACATTACTTTGTTTCTTTTACTTTGACATGATCTTATATGCGTCACTAATAATATGACGGAATATTTGGCTACGGTAAAAGTGGATTCATAGTTAATCTCAAACATTACTTTGTTTCTTTTACTTTGACATGATCTTATATGCGTCACTAATAATATGACGGGACATTTGGCTACCGTAAAAGTGGATTCATAGTTAATCTCAAACATTACTTTGTTTCTTTTACTTTGACATGATCTTATATGCGTCACTAATAATATGACGGAACATTTGGCTACCGTAAAAGTGGATTCATAGTTAATCTCAAACATTACTTTGTTTCTTTTACTTTGACATGATCTTATATGCGTCACTAATAATATGACGGAACATTTGGCTACCGTAAAAGTGGATTCATAGTTAATCTCAAACATTACTTTGTTTCTTTTACTTTGACATGATCTTATATGCGTCACTAATAATATGACGGGACATTTGGCTACCGTAAAAGTGGATTCATAGTTAATCTCAAACATTACTTTGTTTCTTTTACTTTGACATGATCTTATATGCGTCACTAATAATATGACGAGTACTTTTTGGCTACCTTTTTCTTTGGATTCCCCAAAAATCCAAAATTATAATTATCAAAATAAATTTAATAATTATAATATTCTTTCCATTTCGTTATTTTATTAAATATCGAATCATCAAGCAAAGGATAAGCTTCAGTGGATCGCAGTATGGCAGCTGCTCAACCACTTACAACACCTTGCCTGTTACAAAAGTCGTTTACAATTGATTCTAGGCTTTGTCATTGTATTAAATAATGTTTTTATATGTAACTAGCGCGGCATCAGGTGATCGAAGATCCTCCCAATTTACTATGTTACAAATTACATTGGCATCACATCCATTGTCGTTTATAAAATGAATTATAAACTTTAAATGGTTTAGAAGCCATACAATGCAAATTGCCCCTTATTTATCATTGCAGTCCAGCACGGATACGACCTTAGAGGCGTTCAGGCATAATCCAACGGACGTAGCGTCATACCACTGTTCGCTCGAACAAGTATTGTGCCATTGGTCCGTACCTGCGGTTCCTCTCGTACTACGCAGGAATGCTGTCGCAACAACGTTTTGTCATTAGTAGGGTAAAACTAACCTGTCTCACGACGGTCTAAACCCAGCTCACGTTCCCTTGCATGGGTGAACAATCCAACGCTTGGTGAATTTTGCTTCACAATGATAGGAAGAGCCGACATCGAAGGATCAAAAAGCGACGTCGCTATGAACGCTTGGCCGCCACAAGCCAGTTATCCCTATGGTAACTTTTCTGACACCTCTTGTTAAAAACTCTTTAAACCAAAAGGATCGATAGGCCGAGCTTTTGCTGTCCCTGTGTGTACTGAACACCGAGATCAAGTCAGCATTTGCCCTTTTGCTCTATGTGTGGTTTCTGTCCGCACTGAGCTGGCCTTGGGACACCTCCGTTATTATTTGAGAGATGTACCGCCCCAGTCAAACTCCCTACCTGGCAATGTCCTTGAATTGGATCATACCTGAGTAATTGGAGTTATACCAAATTTTCAAATCAAAAATACATAAATGCATCGTTTTATTAAAGAATTTGTTTGCGATTATATAACAAACTCGTGATACTTTGATCAAGAAGCTTGCATCAAAACCCAATACCATAAGATATAATAAATATATCCGTATAATGGCTAGGAAATGATACACGTTCCATTTAATCAAGTAAGTAAGGAAACAATAAGAGTAGTGGTATTTCATTGGCGATATCAAACCGAAGCCTAATATCTCCCACTTATTCTACACCTCTTATGTCTCCTTACACTGCCAGATTAGAGTCAAGCTCAAAAGGGTCTTCTTTCCCCGCTAATTATTCCAAGCCCGTTCCCTTGGCTGTGGTTTCGCTAGATAGTAGATAGGGACAGTAGGAATCTCGTTAATCCATTCATGCGCGTCACTAATTAGATGACGAGGCATTTGGCTACCTTAAGAGAGTCATAGTTACTCCCGCCGTTGACCCGCGCTTACTTGAATTTCTTCACTTTGACATTCAGAGCACTGGGCAGAAATCACATTGTGTCAACACCCGCTAGGGCCATCACAATGCTTTGTTTTAATTAGACAGTCGGATTCCCCAAGTCCGTGCCAGTTCTGAATTGATTGTTAATTGATAATCGTTATAATTAATAAGAACTAATCGGTTTGAGCCAATTAGTATTCTTAAAAATTTTAGCAAGAAAGTTCCACAATTGGCTACGTAACTAAACTATCCGGGGAACAAGTAACCACCATAAATGATAGACACTCTATTTACCCAGAACGAGCACATAAACCATGTTATTGTTTCCCAATCAAGCCCGACTATCTCAATCTTCAGAGCCAATCCTTATCCCGAAGTTACGGATCTAATTTGCCGACTTCCCTTACCTACATTATTCTATCGACTAGAGACTCTTCACCTTGGAGACCAGCTGCGGATATTGGTACGGCCTGTTGAGAAGTTTGCGTGTCCCCACCATAAATTTTCAAGGTCCGAGGAGAAAATATCGACACAACAGTATATGTCATGCTCTTCTAGCCCATCTACCATATCTCTCTGCGAAAGACTTCCATGGTAGTACGGCTATAAAACAGAAAAGAAAACTCTTCCGATATCTCTCGACGGCTTCTTTATGGTCGTTCCTGTTGCCAGGATGAGCACGAGGCCCATATTTAATAACAAACGGATACTCAACAGGTTACGGAATTGGAACCGTATTCCCTTTCGTTCAAAATTATTCAAGTATATTATTTTTGGCTTGTATATATATTTATTTAGTCATTAGTTTTTTACTTGAAAATTTTCGGCTTTCGCCTTGAACTTAGGACCGACTAACTCGTGATCAACCACTGTTCACACGAAACCCTTCTCCACTTCAGTCCTCCAAGGTCTCATTCGATTATTTGCTACTACCACCAAGATCTGTACCAATGGCAGCTCCATGCAGGCTTACGCCAAACACTTCTACGCATACCATTGTACCTTCCTACTCACTAAAGTTTCAAAATTTATATTACAAGTAATATAAATCATCTACTTTAGCGGTAATGTATAGGTATACAACTTAAGCGCCATCCATTTTAAGGGCTAGTTGCTTCGGCAGGTGAGTTGTTACACACTCCTTAGCGGATTTCGACTTCCATGATCACCGTCCTGCTGTTTTAAGCAACCAACGCCTTTCATGGTATCTGCATGAGTTGTTAATTTGGGCACCGTAACATTACGTTTGGTTCATCCCACAGCGCCAGTTCTGCTTACCAAAAGTGGCCCACTGGGCACATTATATCATAACCTTAAACTTCATATCAAGAAAGTTAAGGTTCTTACCCATTTAAAGTTTGAGAATAGGTTAAGATCGTTTCGACCCTAAGGCCTCTAATCATTCGCTTTACCAGATAAGATTATTTTATATAATATTAAAATGCACCAGCTATCCTGAGGGAAACTTCGGAAGGAACCAGCTACTAGATGGTTCGATTGGTCTTTCGCCCCTATACTCAATTCTGACAATCGATTTGCACGTCAGAACTGTTTCGGTCTTCCATCAGGGTTTCCCCTGACTTCAACCTGATCAAGTATAGTTCACCATCTTTCGGGTCACAGCATATATGCTCAAGGTACGTTCCAGTTAGAGGCATAAATAATATAAATATCATTATACATAACTATATAGAACGCCCCGGGATTGTGTTAATTAACTATAAATAGTTAAAAAACTAATCCCATTATTAGTCAAGTTAATTACGCTATTAGGTTTATATCCCAATAACTTGCACATATGTTAGACTCCTTGGTCCGTGTTTCAAGACGGGTCCCGAAGGTATCCTGAATCTTTCGCATTGTTAATCATACAAGTGCATATAATAAACACAAAAATCATTGATAATTATGCCATTATATAATTCCGAAAAATTAACGCACTGTAATCATATAAATCTATCAGCACTTTATCAAATTAATGACATTTATTTTGTGTTAAAACGCAAGCATTTTAATTTAAATAAACTATAAGCCATATTTTATGATAAATTTTGTATGCTAATAGATTACAATGTCCTTATATGGAAAAAATGCACACTATTATCATAATATTGTTTAAATATTACAATTTTAATGATGAATTTTCCATAATGGATATTCAGGTTCATCGGGCTTAACCTCTAAGCAGTTTCACGTACTATTTAACTCTCTATTCAGAGTTCTTTTCAACTTTCCCTCACGGTACTTGTTTACTATCGGTCTCATGGTTATATTTAGTTTTAGATGGAGTTTACCACCCACTTAGTGCTGCACTATCAAGCAACACGACTCTTTGGAAACATCATCTAGTAATCATTAACGTTATACGGGCCTGGCACCCTCTATGGGTAAATGGCCTCATTTAAGAAGGACTTAAATCGTTAATTTCTCATACTAGAATATTGACGCTCCATACACTGCATCTCACATTTGCCATATAGACAAAGTGACTTAGTGCTGAACTGATTTCTTTTCGCTCGCCGCTACTAAGAAAATCCTAGTTAGTTTCTTTTCCTCCCCTAATTAATATGCTTAAATTCAGGGGGTAGTCCCATATGAGTTGAGGTTGTATATAACATTTTTTTTTCAATATATTCTTTACATTTATATAATGGAGAAACATTTAATGAATTCGTATAAAAATTTTTTTCGTTAATTAGTTTTAATTTAGTTATGAGTTTTAAACGAATTTAACGAAGAACAATAACATTTACAAAAGATTTCAATTTTACTAAATCATTAATAAGAGACAATTCTAGATGAAAAATATTTCAAACATTTTTTATGCTAGACATTCCTCAGTATTATATGATTGAAAATGAAAATATTTTTCTTCGTTTTTCACAATCAAATTATTTATAATGTGAGATAATGTTTTCCATAGATATTTTAATATTATGAATAAAAATAATAATTATATTTAATTAAAATTTTTATCCAATAATATACCATATGCTTAGAAATTTGATTACCAAATTTCTAAACAACTTAATTAGCATAGTCTTACAACCCTCAACCATATGTAGTCCAAGCAGCACTAAAAAATTAATTAAAGTACCATAACAGCATGGACTGCGATATGCGTTCAAAATGTCGATGTTCATGTGTCCTGCAGTTCACACGATGACGCACAGTTTGCTGCGTTCTTCATCGACCCATGAGCCGAGTGATCCACCGCTTAGAGTTTTTATATTTATTATTTCAATTTGTCAAATATGAATTTATTGAAAGAAATTAAAAATACACCATTTTACTGGCATATATCAATTCCTTCAATAAATCTTTTTTTTATACCTAAAACGAAATGCTGCGAAATGTCTTAGTTTTATATAAACAATATTATACCATTTATTACTTGGATAATTTACAATTTCATATAATTTTAATGTGATATAATATTGCGTTTTTTATATAAAACATTAACCTGAAGTAAACCAGGTACAACATTCAACATTTTAGGTTGTTGCATTAGCCAATGTATGCCCATAACTATGATGAACAATACATATTCGCAACGCGTGTATATTATGGTCCATATACACGCAAGTTTCATATTATAATATATAAACATAAATTTGTGAATATATTATAATACAATTTAATTTGCTTGATTATTATTCTTGTTTGCTTGATTTTATTTATAAAAAAATTTAATCCAAATTTTCATTGAACTTCTTTTTTTATAAATATATAATTGTTTGGCAATTTTATCTTGTTATATTATAAAAATATATTTTATAATTAAAACAAGTTATTGTTGTTTACGGTAAAGATATTATATACAATAATGATCCTTCCGCAGGTTCACCTACGGAAACCTTGTTACGACTTTTACTTCCTCTAAATAATCAAGTTCGGTCAACTTTTGCGAAACAACCGTAACACGCAAGGCGTCACAGTGATCACGTCCGGAGACCTCACTAAATAATTCAATCGGTAGTAGCGACGGGCGGTGTGTACAAAGGGCAGGGACGTAATCAATGCGAGTTAATGACTCACACTTACTGGGAATTCCAAGTTCATGTGAACAGTTTCAGTTCACAATCCCAAGCATGAAAGTGGTTCAGCGGTTTACCCGGACCTCTCGGTCTAGGAAATACACGTTGATACTTTCATTGTAGCGCGCGTGCAGCCCAGGACATCTAAGGGCATCACAGACCTGTTATTGCTCAATCTCATTATTGCTAGACGCAATTTGTCCATTTAAGAAGCTAGTGTCCTTATAATGGGACAAACCAACAGGTACGGCTCCACTTACATAAACACATTCAAACACAATAAACATTTTACTGCCCACCATGAATGAAGGCTATATAAGCTTCAACACCATAATCCTGAAGATATCTATTTAATATATTTGAGTCTCGTTCGTTATCGGAATTAACCAGACAAATCACTCCACGAACTAAGAACGGCCATGCACCACCACCCATAGATTCGAGAAAGAGCTATCAATCTGTCTTACACACTTATGTTCGGACCTGGTAAGTTTTCCCGTGTTGAGTCAAATTAAGCCGCAGGCTCCACTCCTGGTGGTGCCCTTCCGTCAATTCCTTTAAGTTTCAGCTTTGCAACCATACTTCCCCCGGAGCCCAAAAGCTTTGGTTTCCCGGGAAGCGACTGAGAGAGCCATAAAAGTAGCTACACCCAATTGCTAGCTGGCATCGTTTATGGTTAGAACTAGGGCGGTATCTGATCGCCTTCGAACCTCTAACTTTCGTTCTTGATTAATGAAAACATCTTTGGCAAATGCTTTCGCTTAAGTTAGTCTTACGACGGTCCAAGAATTTCACCTCTCGCGTCGTAATACTAATGCCCCCAAACTGCTTCTATTAATCATTACCTCTTGATCTGAAAACCAATGAAAGCAGAACAGAGGTCTTATTTCATTATCCCATGCACAGAATATTCAGGCATTTGAAGCCTGCTTTAAGCACTCTAATTTGTTCAAAGTAATTGTACCGGCCCACAATAACACTCGTTTAAGAGCACTAATGCAGGTTTTTAAATAGGAGGAACATATGAAAAAATACAAGTACTTAATCACATATAAGAACTCCACCGGTAATACGCTTACATACATAAAGGTATAGTACTAACCACAAATGTAAGTTGTACTACCCGTATGAAGCACAAGTTCAACTACGAACGTTTTAACCGCAACAACTTTAATATACGCTATTGGAGCTGGAATTACCGCGGCTGCTGGCACCAGACTTGCCCTCCAATTGGTCCTTGTTAAAGGATTTAAAGTGTACTCATTCCAATTACAGGGCCTCGGATATGAGTCCTGTATTGTTATTTTTCGTCACTACCTCCCCGAGCTGGGAGTGGGTAATTTACGCGCCTGCTGCCTTCCTTAGATGTGGTAGCCGTTTCTCAGGCTCCCTCTCCGGAATCGAACCCTGATTCCCCGTTACCCGTTGCAACCATGGTAGTCCTAGATACTACCATCAAAAGTTGATAGGGCAGACATTTGAAAGATCTGTCGTCGGTACATGACCATACGATCTGCATGTTATCTAGAGTTCAACCAATATAACGATCTTGCGATCGCTTGGTTTTAGCCTAATAAAAGCACATGTCCCATAAAGGTTCATGTTTTAATTGCATGTATTAGCTCTAGAATTACCACAGTTATCCAAGTAACTGTTAACGATCTAAGGAACCATAACTGATATAATGAGCCTTTTGCGGTTTCACTTTTAATTCGTGTGTACTTAGACATGCATGGCTTAATCTTTGAGACAAGCATATAACTACTGGCAGGATCAACCAGAATAATGTTTTTCTTTACATATTTCATTCATATTTTCGAATAGAAATAATGCAATATAAATATTATAGATCTATTATTTTAATATTCTATTTTTTGAATTTGATTACGGCCAAAACTTGTATAGCATTCGTAATCCTTCTTTTATGTTTTGTTTTATACTTGTTTCGCCACTAATATAACAAGTTTTAGATGTTATAAGAATTATTCATTACATCATATATATAAATATACGTATGTATGTATAATTTTATAACATAATTTTTATTTAATATATATTTGCTACTATAATTTTATTATATGTACAATATTTTATTCTAAAATATCATTTTATTTCAACATACATAATTATTTATGTATCCACACATTTGCAATTTTTGTTTAATCAATATAAATATTGAATTAAATCATTTGTATTTTGATGTTAAATTTAAAATTTAACATTTTTCCATATAACTCTCGAATGATATATAATATAAAACCGAGCGCATATGAAAAATAAGTATTTATTTAATAATAATATTATTAAAAAATATTATTATTTTATTTGAACTCACTATACCGGCAAACGATATAGTGCGTCCGATTTTAAGGCAGGTACTAATTTAATATACATTATATTAGCCTGCCACCAAAAATTAACGATAATAATTGGAAACCAATTGTTATTATATATATACATATATAACCTTGGCGCACGTTTCAACGTTATTATCTTGAGTTTTAATAATATTAGTCCGCTCAGCCAAGTCTCGTATTCAAAAAGAATAAAGAAACAAATTTATACGGATAATATTATAATATATATTGTCAACATTGACTAAATCATATTATATACATAGATTTATATCAATTCTAGATGGACATCCACTGACCATCCTATAGTAGTTTTTTGCATCGATGTCTTGAAATCGGGCATTTTCAATTGGGCTTGCCACCCACCCTACAGTTATTCTCCTATAATAACTTAAGAGAATATTGAATTCAGTACTTTTTATATACATATGAATTACTTCTTCATATAATTTATATTTATGCTGATTTTCATATGTATATGGTAAATTTATTTATATTATTGACAAAATCATATGCATATCATATGTTTTGAACAATACTTGGGTCGGCAACCACTGCCTACCTATAATAGTTTTTGAACACCCTATCTAGATATCGGGTGTTTTTTTTACTAAATAAGCCCCCCCCTTGGCTTTTTTTTTTTTTTTTTTAAAAATTTTAAATAATTTTTTTTTTTTTTTTTTAAAAAAATAATTTTTTTTTTTATTATTAATTTTTTTTTTTTTTTTTTTTTTTTAAAAAAAAATTTTTTTTTTTTATAAAAAAAAAAAAAAAAAAAAAAATATTTTAAAAAAAAAAAAACCAAAAACAAAAAATATTTCTATAATAGTTTTTGAACACCCTATCTAGATATCGGGTGTTTTCTGTACTAGATGAGCCCACACTGTGGCTTTCTCTTAATTTACTTAAGAGTTTATAGGTATATTTCATACTTTTTTATATACATATGATATATTTCTTAATATAATTGATATTTATGTTGATTTTCATATGTATATGGTTAATTTATTAATATTATTGACAAAATCATATGCATATCATATGTTTTGAACAATACTTGGGTCGGCAACCACTGCCTACCTATAATAGTTTTTGAACACCCTATCTAGATATCGGGTGTTTTCTGTACTAGATGAGCCCACACTGTGGCTTTCTCTTAATTTACTTAAGAGTTTATAGGTATATTTCATACTTTTTTATATACATATGATATATTTCTTAATATAATTGATATTTATGTTGATTTTCATATGTATATGGTTAATTTATTAATATTATTGACAAAATCATATGCATATCATATGTTTTGAACAATACTTGGGTCGGCAACCACTGCCTACCTATAATAGTTTTTGAACACCCTATCTAGATATCGGGTGTTTTCAGTACTAGATGAGCCCACACTGTGGCTTTTTCTCAATTTACTTAAGAGTTTATAGGTATATTTCATACTTTTTTATATACATATGTTATATTTCTTAATATAATTGATATTTATGCTGATTTTCATATGTATATGGTTAATTTATTAATATTATTGACAAAATCATATGCATATCATATGTTTTGAACAATACTTGGGTCGGCAACCACTGCCTACCTATAATAGTTTTTGAACACCCTATCTAGATATCGGGTGTTTTCAGTACTAGATGAGCCCACACTGTGGCTTTCTCTTAATTTACTTAAGAGTTTATAGGTATATTTCATACTTTTTTATATACATATGATATATTTCTTAATATAATTGATATTTATGCTGATTTTCATATGTATATGATTAATTTATTAATATTATTGACAAAATCATATGCATATCATATGTTTTAAACAATACTTGAGTCGGCAACCACTTATAGGTAGGTTTATAGGTATATTTCATACTTTTTTATATACATATGATATATATTTCTTCATATAATTGATATTCATACTGATTTTCATATGTATATGGTAAATTTATTTATATTATTGATATCATATATATATATATATATATATCGGATATCATAATTTCATATATTTTGAAGAATACTTTGATCGGCAAAACTGCCTTGCCTACCTATAATGATTTTTAATGGAAAAAAAGTGTTTAGTGTGAGCACCAGCCGCGTTGGTTTAATTTAATTTTATCCCAGTAGCAATTCTTCGGGACAGTAGGAATTTGATTAATTTATTGATGAACATTACTAATTGATTAACAAGGCATTGAACTACACTTTAAAAGTTACAGTTACTCCCGCCATTCAATTGTGTATTTTAAAAAATCTTTTGTTAGTCAGGGTGACTTATATCGTAATAATAAATTAATTACCTATTTTAATAATATTATATCATAGTATAATATTATATGAACGATTCCGCAAATAATATGTATTATTTATAGATATATTAAATATAGGTTTTTTTTTTATTCATTACCGGTCACCAATCATCTATATGGCTATACATTCATTAACTATTATTATTAATGTGACGAGACTCTTGGTTACCGTAAAGAGGTTTATATATAGTTATCTCAAACATTACTTTGTTTCTTTTACTTTGACATGATCTTATATGCGTCACTAATAATATGACGGGACATTTGGCTACCGTAAAAGTGGATTCATAGTTAATCTCAAACATTACTTTGTTTCTTTTACTTTGACATGATCTTATATGCGTCACTAATAATATGACGGAATATTTGGCTACGGTAAAAGTGGATTCATAGTTAATCTCAAACATTACTTTGTTTCTTTTACTTTGACATGATCTTATATGCGTCACTAATAATATGACGGGACATTTGGCTACCGTAAAAGTGGATTCATAGTTAATCTCAAACATTACTTTGTTTCTTTTACTTTGACATGATCTTATATGCGTCACTAATAATATGACGGAACATTTGGCTACCGTAAAAGTGGATTCATAGTTAATCTCAAACATTACTTTGTTTCTTTTACTTTGACATGATCTTATATGCGTCACTAATAATATGACGGAACATTTGGCTACGGTAAAAGTGGATTCATAGTTAATCTCAAACATTACTTTGTTTCTTTTACTTTGACATGATCTTATATGCGTCACTAATAATATGACGGGACATTTGGCTACCGTAAAAGTGGATTCATAGTTAATCTCAAACATTACTTTGTTTCTTTTACTTTGACATGATCTTATATGCGTCACTAATAATATGACGGAATATTTGGCTACGGTAAAAGTGGATTCATAGTTAATCTCAAACATTACTTTGTTTCTTTTACTTTGACATGATCTTATATGCGTCACTAATAATATGACGGGACATTTGGCTACCGTAAAAGTGGATTCATAGTTAATCTCAAACATTACTTTGTTTCTTTTACTTTGACATGATCTTATATGCGTCACTAATAATATGACGGGACATTTGGCTACCGTAAAAGTGGATTCATAGTTAATCTCAAACATTACTTTGTTTCTTTTACTTTGACATGATCTTATATGCGTCACTAATAATATGACGGAACATTTGGCTACCGTAAAAGTGGATTCATAGTTAATCTCAAACATTACTTTGTTTCTTTTACTTTGACATGATCTTATATGCGTCACTAATAATATGACGGAACATTTGGCTACCGTAAAAGTGGATTCATAGTTAATCTCAAACATTACTTTGTTTCTTTTACTTTGACATGATCTTATATGCGTCACTAATAATATGACGGAACATTTGGCTACCGTAAAAGTGGATTCATAGTTAATCTCAAACATTACTTTGTTTCTTTTACTTTGACATGATCTTATATGCGTCACTAATATGACGGAACATTTGGCTACCGTAAAAGTGGATTCATAGTTAATCTCAAACATTACTTTGTTTCTTTTACTTTGACATGATCTTATATGCGTCACTAATAATATGACGGAATATTTGGCTACGGTAAAAGTGGATTCATAGTTAATCTCAAACATTACTTTGTTTCTTTTACTTTGACATGATCTTATATGCGTCACTAATAATATGACGGGACATTTGGCTACCGTAAAAGTGGATTCATAGTTAATCTCAAACATTACTTTGTTTCTTTTACTTTGACATGATCTTATATGCGTCACTAATAATATGACGGAATATTTGGCTACCGTAAAAGTGGATTCATAGTTAATCTCAAACATTACTTTGTTTCTTTTACTTTGACATGATCTTATATGCGTCACTAATAATATGACGAGTACTTTTTGGCTACCTTTTTCTTTGGATTCCCCAAAAATCCAAAATTATAATTATCAAAATAAATTTAATAATTATAATATTCTTTCCATTTCGTTATTTTATTAAATATCGAATCATCAAGCAAAGGATAAGCTTCAGTGGATCGCAGTATGGCAGCTGCTCAACCACTTACAACACCTTGCCTGTTACAAAAGTCGTTTACAATTGATTCTAGGCTTTGTCATTGTATTAAATAATGTTTTTATATGTAACTAGCGCGGCATCAGGTGATCGAAGATCCTCCCAATTTACTATGTTACAAATTACATTGGCATCACATCCATTGTCGTTTATAAAATGAATTATAAACTTTAAATGGTTTAGAAGCCATACAATGCAAATTGCCCCTTATTTATCATTGCAGTCCAGCACGGATACGACCTTAGAGGCGTTCAGGCATAATCCAACGGACGTAGCGTCATACCACTGTTCGCTCGAACAAGTATTGTGCCATTGGTCCGTACCTGCGGTTCCTCTCGTACTACGCAGGAATGCTGTCGCAACAACGTTTTGTCATTAGTAGGGTAAAACTAACCTGTCTCACGACGGTCTAAACCCAGCTCACGTTCCCTTGCATGGGTGAACAATCCAACGCTTGGTGAATTTTGCTTCACAATGATAGGAAGAGCCGACATCGAAGGATCAAAAAGCGACGTCGCTATGAACGCTTGGCCGCCACAAGCCAGTTATCCCTATGGTAACTTTTCTGACACCTCTTGTTAAAAACTCTTTAAACCAAAAGGATCGATAGGCCGAGCTTTTGCTGTCCCTGTGTGTACTGAACACCGAGATCAAGTCAGCATTTGCCCTTTTGCTCTATGTGTGGTTTCTGTCCGCACTGAGCTGGCCTTGGGACACCTCCGTTATTATTTGAGAGATGTACCGCCCCAGTCAAACTCCCTACCTGGCAATGTCCTTGAATTGGATCATACCTGAGTAATTGGAGTTATACCAAATTTTCAAATCAAAAATACATAAATGCATCGTTTTATTAAAGAATTTGTTTGCGATTATATAACAAACTCGTGATACTTTGATCAAGAAGCTTGCATCAAAACCCAATACCATAAGATATAATAAATATATCCGTATAATGGCTAGGAAATGATACACGTTCCATTTAATCAAGTAAGTAAGGAAACAATAAGAGTAGTGGTATTTCATTGGCGATATCAAACCGAAGCCTAATATCTCCCACTTATTCTACACCTCTTATGTCTCCTTACACTGCCAGATTAGAGTCAAGCTCAAAAGGGTCTTCTTTCCCCGCTAATTATTCCAAGCCCGTTCCCTTGGCTGTGGTTTCGCTAGATAGTAGATAGGGACAGGTGGTGTGGATCGGATCCCTCCGAGTTTTATTTAACGTGGCGTGTTCCACATTGAAGGGAGTACAGCCACGACACTCTTATATACCCATGTATATAGTGCATGTGTCTAGATTAAGCGCCAGACCAACGCCCCAAAATAGAAGCTACAGCTATGTACGTAGCAACTATCCCGGTAGCAATTCGAGTGTGTGCTTGTCGGGCAAACACTCCCCCTTGCTGAGGAGCGAGATCTATCTAAAATCTCTTCTGATCTTAGGGTCACAGCACCCGAGTCGTATATACGCAACTCTTCGTCGAACTTGAAAGTTCTACCCGCGATATAGGTATCAACCACAGCCACCACGATACTCCCACAAGGGGGCCGACCTCAATGAGCAGCCTTGGAAGGCACTGCTCAACCCGTGGTACCGAAATGCAGGGTTCGGTGGACCCTCCCTTTTGGCTCCGACAAGCCCGGATAGAGTGCCCATGCCATATTAGTCGCCTCCTACGACAAGCAATGGTGGGCTGTGGCAGTATTCTTCTCCGCTAACCACACGGCGTGAGCAAAAAAGGAACTATGAGTTCCTCCCTCTCCTGGTGAAAACTTCCTCAGCAAACTCCTTCAGCCTCCGAGTCCTGTCCTCGTCCTCCAGAATCCGTCCAAATGTCCAGGTTTCGCCAACGCGCTGCACACCAAGTCCATTGAGGTCGCGCAAATCTGCATAGTGGGGGCAAGCACAAAGGATGTGCTCCCAATCCTCGTTAGGATCGCCACATGAGCATGCGGCGGTATCGCTAAGAGCTCTGCTATGCAGAAATGCGTTCAACGACCCGTGCCCTGTAAGCAGGAATCCCATGCGCATCGAAAACCCAAAATTGGGATTTCGATGGACGAGGCTGACATTGGGGATGAAATTGTGGGTCACCCGTCCTGGGGAGTCCACATCATCCCATCTGTCCTGCCAATCACGCAATAGACACTCGTCAATCCGCTCCATTCTCTGCTTCCAGCTTAGACCTGAAAGGTCTTCGCCGTAGAGCCAGTCGTATTCCTCCAACGGGTATCCACGCTTCAGCTTGAACTTAACAGCAATTTTCATTGCTGCTAAGTCAAGCGGGGGAGCTCCAGCAAGAACCTGCAGTGCCAGGGAAGACACTGTTCGGCATACCGGAAGACTTCCTAGTAGGATCAGCCTTTGGCAGGCAATAAGTCGCCTCCTGGCCACTATTTGCCTCGTCGTACTGACATACCATACCGAGGCACCAAAGAGCACACAGGGTGCTAAGAGTCCGGCATATATGGTCCGCTTGGCTCGAGGACTGAGGCCCCAGTCGGCTCGAAGCACACGCGCCAATGCTCCAACAACTCCCGTGATCCGCATTCTGAGCGAGGTGATGTGCACCATGAAGCTCATGCGCTCACTGACTTTGATGCCAAGGTACCGGCAGCTGCGGACATATGGTAAGCTTGCTCCCGCAAATCTTACCAATGGCGTACGCGCCATGTTGCCCTTCAGCAGCATAACCACCGTCTTGCTGGTGGAAACGGTTACACCAATTTCTGCTCCCCACGTTTCAACAATGGACATTAGTTGCGCTCCTTTTTCTTCAAGCGCGAGTCGGGAGTTTCCCTCGATGAGAAGAAGCAGGTCATCCGCGTACGCGCTGAGTGCGCAGTACGGCTCAAGGCGCTGTAGCAGTACATCCATCAGTAGATCCCAAATAAATGGGCCACTGATTGACCCCTGCGGGCAACCTCTAGTGACTGGTACGTCCACGGTACCAACACTGCTTCGGATCACTGCTCTTCGGCCGGAGAAGAAGCTTCGCCACAAGCTCATTTCCCGGCATCCCAACTCGGCCAATCGGCGCAGTGCAGCGCACCAGTCGACGTTGTCGAAACCTCCTTTGAAGTCCACGAAAAGTCCAAGCACGTATCGCGCCGTGCTGGCGGCGACACTGCTCTTTACGTGTCTCCAACCTTCCTCCACACATCGTCCTCGGCGAAATCCAAACTGCCATCTGCAGCCTTCCGGAAGAACTTCTCTAACGCGATTCACCATGATTCCCTCAAGCACCTTGCCGAAAACGGGCAGCAGACAGATTCCCCTGTACGAGGATGGCTCGCACTTGTCCTTGTCGGGTCCCTTGAGTAGCGCCACTACGCGTGGACACTTCCACTCGCTGGGAAAGTACCCCGACCGGATACACCGGGAAAATAGCCTCGTGAGGTATTGAGGTATGGCGCGCCAGACCGCCTTGCAGATCGTGCCGTTGATGCCGTCCATGCCAGGCGAGCGTCTGCTCTTCAACCTGGCGACACAAGCGTCAACCTCGAATTCATCGAGCGCCGGTGGGACTGTCTCCGCGTAGGCAATCGGTGCATCTGACTCCGCAACTGGGAAAAAGTTACGGAGGAGCACTCGCGCACAGTCACCCCAATCGGTGACCAGCTCGCCGTTTACGCGAAGACACCCAATCTCCGAGCGTTTGTTACGACCGCGGCAAATCTTGTAGACGCGCCCCCATGGATCGTCTGCGTTCTCTCCCACGAAGTTTCTCCAGCTGTCCTCCTTCGCCTTCAGAATGAGCTTCTTGTAGCCGGCTGAGGCGATCCTCAGTTCGACCACAAGCAGCTCAGTCCTTTCGACGTAGGAATCTCGTTAATCCATTCATGCGCGTCACTAATTAGATGACGAGGCATTTGGCTATTTTTTTTTTTTTTTTTTTTTTTTTGATCGCTAAGGAAGGGAAATCTTCGAAAGATACTACTAATCTCTTATTAGAGTTCATAGCATGCACGATTCACTGTTCTATCAGAACCGAAGTTCTACAGCGCCTACGTACTAAAACCCTCCTCATATGACAACTTGCGATGTTTATACCTTTTTTGGATGTTGTGCCAAGGTAGCAGGCAATTTTGCATAACCACAGTGCTTTCATCAACCCGCACCGCCAGAGTAACCGCTCCAATACATAAAATGTCTAAAGCAATAAATGCCTCCTTTCACTGCCCTGATACTGATGATATTACTATCACCAGTAGCTAGGAGGTCCTTTGCAATCAATCGTTTTACGGACTGACTACTCCAGATCCCCCTCCAGTTTAGTGTTGCGGAGTGGAACTCGATGTCACATGTCCCTCCGTATTGTCGCCGCAATTCAGTACGTATGTCCGGTCTGTCGTATCTCTCGACTTTGCGTTTGTGCGCATCGTCGATCGAGTGTCCGTCTGTCACAACCTGAGCGTCTATCACATAAATGTGATTTTGTCGGATAGCCACCAGGTCAGGTTTATTCAAGCCGGATTCGCATTGCAGACTTGGTTCGACATGAACAACGCAGCCTTTTCTCTCAAGTCCCAACTTGATTGAATTTACTACGCTGTTGTGTCTAGCTACCCGCCTTCCATGCGTACGGTAACATTTCTGCAAGATGTGGTTTGTTGTTTCGGAAGCATCACATCCTGCACGACACAGTCTATCCAATTCGTGCCGTCCCCTCGTAGTACGAGACTTTGAAGGTAGGGCATTTATCCGCAACTTGATTCCGTTCAAATATTCCTTTCCTGTTAGTAAACGCGTGGGTTGACTTACCCATCCATGTTGCTGGTGGAATTTACCAGCTTCACGGAGACCGCTGCCATCAACAGACATGTACAACCTATTTGCCCAGTACGACTCTATGTCCGAACGTGAAAGCAGTTCCGTACCTCCCGCTAGTAATCTAACCCGGGCCCGCCGCATTTCGTCGTCCATGAAACAGCTGGCCGCCTCGGATTGTTCGAGGTGGGGCCACTTAATGCTGCTCAATCGTTTTAAACGAAGCATTGGAGCTATCCATCTTAATGATGGGATCCCGAGTCCCCCAGAATTATGGGGGGCGTGGAAGAAGGATACTGGCACATCCGCCGGAAGATCTAACCATTTCCGGATATAGAATCGTACCAATTTGTCAGATTTTCTTAGAACGCCTATCGTCACACTCCCAAGGGTCAGCTTGTGATAGAGTTGTGGGATAAGGACAGTCCTAAGGGCAAATAACTTCTGTTGTGGCTTCAGGGGGGCCCGTGTCAATCTCAACAGCTTCGGACCGAAGTCTTCCGCTGGATTGTACCGGGCCCTCCCCTCCGCTGTGAACCGGATACCTAAATACTTCCACTCGTCGGTGCGCTTCATTGAAGGACATTCTCGCGAACCTACTCGAAAGCTGTGTTGGGTCACAACACTACACTTTTGTTTCGGCTGTCCCTTTATGCTAACAGTGAAACACTTGTTAGCATTTAGGTCGAGTCCCACAGAAGACAAAAAGTCAACTGTTTTGTCCAACAATTTTTGAAGGCCCATCGGAGTTTCCGCAAAAAGGACCAGATCATCAGCGAATGCTGCCGCGTTTGTCATGGCATTTCCGACTTTGGCACCAATCTCTTTGGGTAGGGATCTAAGCAACCGATCCATGATCAAGTTGAATAGAACTGGAGACAGAGGATCCCCTTGCTTAACACCTCGCGCAGGTCTGATCACATCTGATATCCAGCCCTCCCCATTGAGTGTGGTGCCCCCGACCTCGTACGATCTCTGTACGTAGTCGACGAAATCCTTTGGTAGGCCATATGCAATCAAGGTGTTTTTGATTGCGGCATGAGATACAGAATCAAATGCCTTGCTAACATCTAGTGTCGCGATGTAGCATGATTTCCAACGTTTATGGCTTTCCCTCAGAATTAAGTCGACTATCGTCGCATTATCGGCACACCCATCGGTAGGCAGGAACCCCCCGCTGACGCGGGTCCCAATTGATTGATGAGGTCAATCGGGTTGCTAGAATAGCATTTAGTTGCCTAACCAAGACCGAGGGGACCGAAATGGGACGAAAGTCTTGCGGACGAGTTGCCGTCGCCATCTTCGGGATGAAGATGGTTCTGGCCAGTCGTGATGGTTGTGGTAGATTGCCGCACCAGAGAATAAGGTTCATTATGCGAAGCATAATACCCGTTGGAATACTCCTGGCAGTTTTTGGAGATATCCCGTCAGGCCCCGGAGATGAAGATAATGGCACCTTGTTTACCCTTAAGTCCCGTTCATTAATAGGGGACCAAACCCTCTCAAGCGCGTGTTCCATGTGGAACCGTGTGTTCTCGCAAGAGCTTGGGCTGGGTTGGGTCATCACTTCTCTCCAGTAGGGTTCCATAATTTCTCTGTTTGGCATTACCGACTCATCAGCTCCATCAAGCAAGGATTTTATGCATCTCCCCTTATGTTTGTCCCAGTTACGCTGCACCATTGCGTACTGCTGCCTTCTACTTTCCCTCCTATTTCGGGGCCTCCGGGGAGGCCTCGTCAGAATGTGGGGTGCATTCTGTGCCGGAAAAATTTCCAGGAGGTAGTTGGACAAACATTGGAGAGTGGTTTCCGGTCCAAGATCCTCCGCCCTATCGATGATAGATTGAAGGACCTCGGCTCTCCACAGGGGATTACATACTACGGGGCGGTAGCCCCGTAGTTTCCGCATGATTTCGCCAGACTGTACAGATGGAATAATTCGGGATGCTTCCGATGGCGATACTCGGTGTTCTTGCTCGCTATAACTAGGGCGGCGCTGTGTGGTACTTAATTCTGCAACTTCTGGGGTGGGAGCAGATTGCCCTCTTATCTGCTCCATTTTTGCCTTATAGTCACCCCTCTGTCGAATTTTCTTTATTCCTTCGACGCTGCGGTGTGTAAAAAAATCCGCTAGTTGCTTATTTGGATGCCGTAAGATACCACTTGCTGCAAGCTCAAACTCCTTTCTCGCCATCATCCACTTCTCTTCCTCACTCCATCTTAGGTTTACGTCTACACGCCGACGAAGTTGATCAAACTCGTCTTTGTGCATACGTGACATGTGAACACCAAGCCCTCTTTTAGAGCTAAAGATTCTTTCACATATCGTACAGGTGACCCTAACCAATGGGTCGATTCCTGCACTATGGTCATGTTGGGCTTCCAGGTTAAGTACCACAGAAGTGTTAGGTCTCCGAGGCTCGTTTCTATTAGTTGCACCAACATGGAAAAAGTTCTAAGGGGCTGGTAACCCCAAAGAACCATTCGCCGTCTCGAATTAGCTACTAGTCAGTAAACTGTCTAGCACCCGGAGGATACCACGAGGAGGTTTCGAGACGACTTGGTTTGACTTCCTATGACTGACGAGATACGGGATTACACCACTTCTGCATATTCCATCAAACCCTGGAGCCACCAGGGTCACTGGTTAAGATCTCCATCCTCCAAGTCATAGTTACTCCCGCCGTTGACCCGCGCTTACTTGAATTTCTTCACTTTGACATTCAGAGCACTGGGCAGAAATCACATTGTGTCAACACCCGCTAGGGCCATCACAATGCTTTGTTTTAATTAGACAGTCGGATTCCCCAAGTCCGTGCCAGTTCTGAATTGATTGTTAATTGATAATCGTTATAATTAATAAGAACTAATCGGTTTGAGCCAATTAGTATTCTTAAAAATTTTAGCAAGAAAGTTCCACAATTGGCTACGTAACTAAACTATCCGGGGAACAAGTAACCACCATAAATGATAGACACTCTATTTACCCAGAACGAGCACATAAACCATGTTATTGTTTCCCAATCAAGCCCGACTATCTCAATCTTCAGAGCCAATCCTTATCCCGAAGTTACGGATCTAATTTGCCGACTTCCCTTACCTACATTATTCTATCGACTAGAGACTCTTCACCTTGGAGACCAGCTGCGGATATTGGTACGGCCTGTTGAGAAGTTTGCGTGTCCCCACCATAAATTTTCAAGGTCCGAGGAGAAAATATCGACACAACAGTATATGTCATGCTCTTCTAGCCCATCTACCATATCTCTCTGCGAAAGACTTCCATGGTAGTACGGCTATAAAACAGAAAAGAAAACTCTTCCGATATCTCTCGACGGCTTCTTTATGGTCGTTCCTGTTGCCAGGATGAGCACGAGGCCCATATTTAATAACAAACGGATACTCAACAGGTTACGGAATTGGAACCGTATTCCCTTTCGTTCAAAATTATTCAAGTATATTATTTTTGGCTTGTATATATATTTATTTAGTCATTAGTTTTTTACTTGAAAATTTTCGGCTTTCGCCTTGAACTTAGGACCGACTAACTCGTGATCAACCACTGTTCACACGAAACCCTTCTCCACTTCAGTCCTCCAAGGTCTCATTCGATTATTTGCTACTACCACCAAGATCTGTACCAATGGCAGCTCCATGCAGGCTTACGCCAAACACTTCTACGCATACCATTGTACCTTCCTACTCACTAAAGTTTCAAAATTTATATTACAAGTAATATAAATCATCTACTTTAGCGGTAATGTATAGGTATACAACTTAAGCGCCATCCATTTTAAGGGCTAGTTGCTTCGGCAGGTGAGTTGTTACACACTCCTTAGCGGATTTCGACTTCCATGATCACCGTCCTGCTGTTTTAAGCAACCAACGCCTTTCATGGTATCTGCATGAGTTGTTAATTTGGGCACCGTAACATTACGTTTGGTTCATCCCACAGCGCCAGTTCTGCTTACCAAAAGTGGCCCACTGGGCACATTATATCATAACCTTAAACTTCATATCAAGAAAGTTAAGGTTCTTACCCATTTAAAGTTTGAGAATAGGTTAAGATCGTTTCGACCCTAAGGCCTCTAATCATTCGCTTTACCAGATAAGATTATTTTATATAATATTAAAATGCACCAGCTATCCTGAGGGAAACTTCGGAAGGAACCAGCTACTAGATGGTTCGATTGGTCTTTCGCCCCTATACTCAATTCTGACAATCGATTTGCACGTCAGAACTGTTTCGGTCTTCCATCAGGGTTTCCCCTGACTTCAACCTGATCAAGTATAGTTCACCATCTTTCGGGTCACAGCATATATGCTCAAGGTACGTTCCAGTTAGAGGCATAAATAATATAAATATCATTATACATAACTATATAGAACGCCCCGGGATTGTGTTAATTAACTATAAATAGTTAAAAAACTAATCCCATTATTAGTCAAGTTAATTACGCTATTAGGTTTATATCCCAATAACTTGCACATATGTTAGACTCCTTGGTCCGTGTTTCAAGACGGGTCCCGAAGGTATCCTGAATCTTTCGCATTGTTAATCATACAAGTGCATATAATAAACACAAAAATCATTGATAATTA
The DNA here is from genome assembly GCF_018152265.1 of Drosophila ficusphila. NCBI lineage: Eukaryota > Metazoa > Arthropoda > Insecta > Diptera > Drosophilidae > Drosophila > Drosophila ficusphila. The sequence continues at coordinate 155,766 of NW_025064418.1, forward strand.
TGCCATTATATAATTCCGAAAAATTAACGCACTGTAATCATATAAATCTATCAGCACTTTATCAAATTAATGACATTTATTTTGTGTTAAAACGCAAGCATTTTAATTTAAATAAACTATAAGCCATATTTTATGATAAATTTTGTATGCTAATAGATTACAATGTCCTTATATGGAAAAAATGCACACTATTATCATAATATTGTTTAAATATTACAATTTTAATGATGAATTTTCCATAATGGATATTCAGGTTCATCGGGCTTAACCTCTAAGCAGTTTCACGTACTATTTAACTCTCTATTCAGAGTTCTTTTCAACTTTCCCTCACGGTACTTGTTTACTATCGGTCTCATGGTTATATTTAGTTTTAGATGGAGTTTACCACCCACTTAGTGCTGCACTATCAAGCAACACGACTCTTTGGAAACATCATCTAGTAATCATTAACGTTATACGGGCCTGGCACCCTCTATGGGTAAATGGCCTCATTTAAGAAGGACTTAAATCGTTAATTTCTCATACTAGAATATTGACGCTCCATACACTGCATCTCACATTTGCCATATAGACAAAGTGACTTAGTGCTGAACTGATTTCTTTTCGCTCGCCGCTACTAAGAAAATCCTAGTTAGTTTCTTTTCCTCCCCTAATTAATATGCTTAAATTCAGGGGGTAGTCCCATATGAGTTGAGGTTGTATATAACATTTTTTTTTCAATATATTCTTTACATTTATATAATGGAGAAACATTTAATGAATTCGTATAAAAATTTTTTTCGTTAATTAGTTTTAATTTAGTTATGAGTTTTAAACGAATTTAACGAAGAACAATAACATTTACAAAAGATTTCAATTTTACTAAATCATTAATAAGAGACAATTCTAGATGAAAAATATTTCAAACATTTTTTATGCTAGACATTCCTCAGTATTATATGATTGAAAATGAAAATATTTTTCTTCGTTTTTCACAATCAAATTATTTATAATGTGAGATAATGTTTTCCATAGATATTTTAATATTATGAATAAAAATAATAATTATATTTAATTAAAATTTTTATCCAATAATATACCATATGCTTAGAAATTTGATTACCAAATTTCTAAACAACTTAATTAGCATAGTCTTACAACCCTCAACCATATGTAGTCCAAGCAGCACTAAAAAATTAATTAAAGTACCATAACAGCATGGACTGCGATATGCGTTCAAAATGTCGATGTTCATGTGTCCTGCAGTTCACACGATGACGCACAGTTTGCTGCGTTCTTCATCGACCCATGAGCCGAGTGATCCACCGCTTAGAGTTTTTATATTTATTATTTCAATTTGTCAAATATGAATTTATTGAAAGAAATTAAAAATACACCATTTTACTGGCATATATCAATTCCTTCAATAAATCTTTTTTTTTATACCTAAAACGAAATGCTGCGAAATGTCTTAGTTTTATATAAACAATATTATACCATTTATTACTTGGATAATTTACAATTTCATATAATTTTAATGTGATATAATATTGCGTTTTTTATATAAAACATTAACCTGAAGTAAACCAGGTACAACATTCAACATTTTAGGTTGTTGCATTAGCCAATGTATGCCCATAACTATGATGAACAATACATATTCGCAACGCGTGTATATTATGGTCCATATACACGCAAGTTTCATATTATAATATATAAACATAAATTTGTGAATATATTATAATACAATTTAATTTGCTTGATTATTATTCTTGTTTGCTTGATTTTATTTATAAAAAAATTTAATCCAAATTTTCATTGAACTTCTTTTTTTTTTATAAATATATAATTGTTTGGCAATTTTATCTTGTTATATTATAAAAATATATTTTATAATTAAAACAAGTTATTGTTGTTTACGGTAAAGATATTATATACAATAATGATCCTTCCGCAGGTTCACCTACGGAAACCTTGTTACGACTTTTACTTCCTCTAAATAATCAAGTTCGGTCAACTTTTGCGAAACAACCGTAACACGCAAGGCGTCACAGTGATCACGTCCGGAGACCTCACTAAATAATTCAATCGGTAGTAGCGACGGGCGGTGTGTACAAAGGGCAGGGACGTAATCAATGCGAGTTAATGACTCACACTTACTGGGAATTCCAAGTTCATGTGAACAGTTTCAGTTCACAATCCCAAGCATGAAAGTGGTTCAGCGGTTTACCCGGACCTCTCGGTCTAGGAAATACACGTTGATACTTTCATTGTAGCGCGCGTGCAGCCCAGGACATCTAAGGGCATCACAGACCTGTTATTGCTCAATCTCATTATTGCTAGACGCAATTTGTCCATTTAAGAAGCTAGTGTCCTTATAATGGGACAAACCAACAGGTACAGCTCCACTTACATAAACACATTCAAACACAATAAACATTTTACTGCCCACCATGAATGAAGGCTATATAAGCTTCAACACCATAATCCTGAAGATATCTATTTAATATATTTGAGTCTCGTTCGTTATCGGAATTAACCAGACAAATCACTCCACGAACTAAGAACGGCCAGGCCCCCCCACCCATAGATTCGAGAAAGAGCTATCAATCTGTCTTACACACTTATGTTCGGACCTGGTAAGTTTTCCCGTGTTGAGTCAAATTAAGCCGCAGGCTCCACTCCTGGTGGTGCCCTTCCGTCAATTCCTTTAAGTTTCAGCTTTGCAACCATACTTCCCCCGGAGCCCAAAAGCTTTGGTTTCCCGGGAAGCGACTGGAGAGCCATAAAAGTAGCTACACCCAATTGCTAGCTGGCATCGTTTATGGTTAGAACTAGGGCGGTATCTGATCGCCTTCGAACCTCTAACTTTCGTTCTTGATTAATGAAAACATCTTTGGCAAATGCTTTCGCTTAAGTTAGTCTTACGACGGTCCAAGAATTTCACCTCTCGCGTCGTAATACTAATGCCCCCAAACTGCTTCTATTAATCATTACCTCTTGATCTGAAAACCAATGAAAGCAGAACAGAGGTCTTATTTCATTATCCCATGCACAGAATATTCAGGCATTTGAAGCCTGCTTTAAGCACTCTAATTTGTTCAAAGTAATTGTACCGGCCCACAATAACACTCGTTTAAGAGCACTAATGCAGGTTTTTAAATAGGAGGAACATATGAAAAAATACAAGTACTTAATCACATATAAGAACTCCACCGGTAATACGCTTACATACATAAAGGTATAGTACTAACCACAAATGTAAGTTGTACTACCCGTATGAAGCACAAGTTCAACTACGAACGTTTTAACCGCAACAACTTTAATATACGCTATTGGAGCTGGAATTACCGCGGCTGCTGGCACCAGACTTGCCCTCAATTGGTCCTTGTTAAAGGATTTAAAGTGTACTCATTCCAATTACAGGGCCTCGGATATGAGTCCTGTATTGTTATTTTTCGTCACTACCTCCCCGAGCTGGGAGTGGGTAATTTACGCGCCTGCTGCCTTCCTTAGATGTGGTAGCCGTTTCTCAGGCTCCCTCTCCGGAATCGAACCCTGATTCCCCGTTACCCGTTGCAACCATGGTAGTCCTAGATACTACCATCAAAAGTTGATAGGGCAGACATTTGAAAGATCTGTCGTCGGTACATGACCATACGATCTGCATGTTATCTAGAGTTCAACCAATATAACGATCTTGCGATCGCTTGGTTTTAGCCTAATAAAAGCACATGTCCCATAAAGGTTCATGTTTTAATTGCATGTATTAGCTCTAGAATTACCACAGTTATCAAGTAACTGTTAACGATCTAAGGAACCATAACTGATATAATGAGCCTTTTGCGGTTTCACTTTTGATTCGTGTGTACTTAGACATGCATGGCTTAATCTTTGAGACAAGCATATAACTACTGGCAGGATCAACCAGAATAATGTTTTTCTTTACATATTTCATTCATATTTTCGAATAGAAATAATGCAATATAAATATTATAGATCTATTATTTTAATATTCTATTTTTTGAATTTGATTACGGCCAAAACTTGTATAGCATTCGTAATCCTTCTTTTATGTTTTGTTTTATACTTGTTTCGCCACTAATATAACAAGTTTTAGATGTTATAAGAATTATTCATTACATCATATATATAAATATACGTATGTATGTATAATTTTATAACATAATTTTTATTTAATATATATTTGCTACTATAATTTTATTATATGTACAATATTTTATTCTAAAATATCATTTTATTTCAACATACATAATTATTTATGTATCCACACATTTGCAATTTTTGTTTAATCAATATAAATATTGAATTAAATCATTTGTATTTTGATGTTAAATTTAAAATTTAACATTTTTCCATATAACTCTCGAATGATATATAATATAAAACCGAGCGCATATGAAAAATAAGTATTTATTTAATAATAATATTATTAAAAAATATTATTATTTTATTTGAACTCACTATACCGGCAAACGATATAGTGCGTCCGATTTTAAGGCAGGTACTAATTTAATATACATTATATTAGCCTGCCACCAAAAATTAACGATAATAATTGGAAACCAATTGTTATTATATATATACATATATAACCTTGGCGCACGTTTCAACGTTATTATCTTGAGTTTTAATAATATTAGTCCGCTCAGCCAAGTCTCGTATTCAAAAAGAATAAAGAAACAAATTTATACGGATAATATTATAATATATATTGTCAACATTGACTAAATCATATTATATACATAGATTTATATCAATTCTAGATGGACATCCACTGACCATCCTATAGTAGTTTTTGCATCGATGTCTTGAAATCGGGCATTTTCAATTGGGCTTGCCACCCACCCTACAGTTATTCTCCTATAATAACTTAAGAGAATATTGAATTCAGTACTTTTTATATACATATGAATTACTTCTTCATATAATTTATATTTATGCTGATTTTCATATGTATATGGTAAATTTATTTATATTATTGACAAAATCATATGCATATCATATGTTTTGAACAATACTTGGGTCGGCAACCACTGCCTACCTATAATAGTTTTTGAACACCCTATCTAGATATCGGGTGTTTTCTGTACTAGATGAGCCCACACTGTGGCTTTCTCTTAATTTACTTAAGAGTTTATAGGTATATTTCATACTTTTTTATATACATATGATATATTTCTTAATATAATTGATATTTATGCTGATTTTCATATGTATATGGTAAATTTATTTATATTATTGACAAAATCATATGCATATCATATGTTTTGAACAATACTTGGGTCGGCAACCACTGCCTACCTATAATAGTTTTTTTCAGTCGCGATCGGACACTCGACGAGTAAAGACGTGCCTACGGACCGCAGCAAAGCGTACATCCAAAACAACAACAACGACACAGTTTTGCGATAAGCCCGAGCTTATCTCGTGAAGCGCGCTCTGATTGGTCGCCGCGATAGCGTGATCAAGCCGCGCGCGTAAACAACACTAACACACGTGCAATTTATTGTGCGTGTTGGCAAAGCAGATAAGGCAGAAGGTGAAAACCGCACACCGAGCCCAAGTAGCGTGGCCTGCCATCCGGGCAGCTTATCTGCTCCCGCTTCCACTCCCCCTATGGAGATGGACTGGCAAGCGCCTCCCCGTCCGTCCCGTCCCCCCCGTCCCCCCCGATCACCCAATCCCCTCTCTCCTCCCAGAAAAAAGGCCTTCGCCAAGAAGTACGCCACTTCTAGCGACGAATCCAGCTCGTCCACGGAGCCTGGCGAGATCAGGCGTAAGGACCCTAAAAATCGCTCCCAAACTGACCAACCCAGCACCAGCGCGGCGGCCCGAGCTAGGGGTGACGTTCCCGAAAGGCTGAAGAGCAATTCTTTTGCTCTTCTCTCTGGCGACGACAGCGACTCGGAGAGCGACAGTGAGAGCGAGATGAAGGAGGAGAAGACCCTAACCGATACCCCCAGAAAAGTACCGAAGACGAAGCAGCCGAAGACGAAGCAGCCGAAGACGATCAAGCCTCCGCCGATCTTCATACCCGACGTGACTAACATCAAGTCGCTTATTGAGACAGTCACCAAGATCGTTGGCAATGATTTGGACTTCACTTACAAGGCCACGAGGGACAACCAGATAAGGGTTATGATGCCTGACAAAGCCAGCTACTCGGCAGTAAAGGCACAACTGGACTCCGCCGGCATAAGGTACTACACCTATCAACCCAGAGACGAACGGGCATATAAAATTGTCGTCAAAGGCCTGCACCACTCCACGCCCATTGAATACATTAAGGAGGAGCTGAAAAGCATGGGACATATTGTCAGGGACGGACGTAATGCCATTGGGCACCGAAGTAAGAACCCACTTCCCTTGTTCTTCATCAATCTGGAGCCAGGATCCAACAACAAGGAAGCCTTCAACATCAAGAGGCTCTGCAGATCTGTTGTGACGGTGGAACCCCCCCCATAAATTTGACGACATACCTCAATGCTATAGATGCCAAGGCTACGGACACAGCCAGCGATACTGCAGACTTCAAGCTAGGTGTGTTAAATGCGGAGAGGAGCACGCCACATCTGAATGCCGAAAGAAGAGAGAAGAGGCGGCCAGATGCGTCCACTGCAGTGGAGCCCACCCGTCATCTTACAGAGGGTGCCCTGCATACAAGAAGGCCAAGGCAAATATGGCTCCCAAAACTTCCCATCCCGTGCTGACAAACGGCTCACGCCAGACGTACCCATCGGTGAACACAGCAGGAAGAAGCTATGCTGATATAGCTAAGGCTGGCCTTGGACCACAACCGCAACCGCAACCGCAACAGCCACCAGTCCCCGAGATGCCACAGGCGGACCAAGTGACGGTCCTAATGGAAAGGATGGAGAATCTTCTCGAAAAAGTTATGGACAAGATGTTCAAGCAGATGACCATGATGCTTAGCTCCATACTCTCACAAGTCTGCAGCAAATAGGATTACACCTAGCCTTTTGGAATGCAAACGGCCTAATAAACCACAGGCTTGAAGTGGAACATTTCGTGCTCACCAATTCCATAGACATCCTCCTCATATCTGAAACCCATTTTTCCAGCAGATCATATTTCCATCTACGTGGGTACGACATCGTCCATGCAGATCACCCCAGCGGAAGAGCCCACGGCGGAGCGGCTATCATAATAAAAGCAGGGATTAAATACAGCGAGCTAGCTACCTTGCAGGAGGACTGGATCCAGTGCGCCAAGGTAAACGTCTCCACCCCAATCGGGAATCTCACGATTGCCTCTGTCTACCTCCCCCCAAAAAACAAGGTAACTGAGAGTCAATTTGACCTACTGTTGAGCGATATGGGTGAAAAATTTGTTCTGGCCGGAGACCTTAACGCCAAACACCAGTGGTGGGGAAGCCGACTAAATAACCCCAAGGGAAATGCACTATATAGATGCATCCAACGTAGAGGCATTGACTGTCACTCTACAGGAGAACCCACCTACTGGCCCACGGACCCTTCTAAACACCCTGATATCCTCGATATAGCGCTCTCCAAAGGGATACACCACTCCAAAGTCGCCTGCCACCCCAACGTAGACCTGCTATCGGACCACAGTGCTGTCGAGCTGCTCATCAATCTTCCGGTACGGAAAAAGGACAGTCGTCCAAAGATGTTCAGCAAGAGCACTAATTTCGAAGCGTACGCAGCCTGGATGATGGACGAAATTGACCCGGATACTGATCTGACCTCCTCCGAACAAATCGACGCTGCAGTGGACAAGCTGACACGAGAAATGCACAACGCCGCCGCATACGCGACGCCAAGAGTCTCACGCACTTCAGGACCACCTCACACGAACCTACATCTGTGGTCGCCAGAAATTGCTGCACTTGTCGCAGAAAAACGAAGACTGAGAAGAGCTTGGTTTATTTCCAGAAACCAGTGGGATAAACGAGCCTTCAATGGAGCAGCAAAGCGGCTCAGGGCGAGACTGCAGGAGCTGAAGCGAGGTGCTTTCGAGGAATTCCTGAGCGAACTCGAACCAGGGGATCCACAACACAGCTTGTGGCGTGTGACGAAATGCATCAAACGGCCAGCCAAGCGAGTCGCTGCAGTTAGGAAGGCAGATGGGACGTGGTGCCGCAACGACCCGGATAGAGCAGAGGCTTTTGCTGAACACCTAGAAGGAGTTTTTACCCCCTTGATGAGCTGCACCCAAGGCGAAGCTGATAATACGCTCAGTGAAACCACAGCTCGACTCGACCACAGCTCGAGTCCAATCGACCCAGTCACAGTCGAAGAGGTTCAAGCCGAAATAAAGGGGCTCAAAATCAAAAAGTCGCCTGGAAACGACGGCATCGAGGCAATCGCCATTAAACGTCTTCCACCTTCTTGCGTTCAGTTGCTAATGAACATTATTAATGGATGCTTCCAAATAGGCCATTTTCCGTCTTCGTGGAAAAAAGCAGAAGTTATAATGATTCCCAAGCCCGGAAAACCTGAAGCCAATCTCGCCTCCTACCGTCCGATTAGTCTTCTGGCAATACTCTCCAAAATATTCGAAAGAATATTTTTGCGTAGAGTATTGCCGTTGCTGGACGAGGCTGGTTTGATTCCTAATCACCAGTTTGGCTTCAGACGCTCCCACTCAACACCAGAGCAATGCCATCGTCTAGTCAGCACAATCCTTAACGCGTTTGAGGAGAGAAAATACTGCTGCGCCGTGCTGCTAGACATCAAGCAGGCTTTTGACCGAGTTTGGCATCCAGGACTTCTGCTGAAAATCAATAACAATTTGCCACACCCGTTTTACGCAGTACTGCGCTCATACCTGGAGGGCAGGACTTTCCAAGTGAGAAGCGGTGAAATGAAGTCATCCACAAAGAACATCAATGCTGGAGTGCCTCAGGGGAGTGTACTCGGGCCAATACTTTATACCTTGTACACAGCCGACCTCCCAGTCATCAGCAACGAGGGCCTAACCGTAGCCACCTACGCTGACGACACCGCTTTCCTAGCAACCGCCAACTCTACGATCGGAGCCTCTGATATCATCCAACAACAGTTGGACGCTATTGAACCCTGGCTACGGAAGTGGAACATCACCGTCAACGAGGACAAATCCACCCAGACCACCTTCACACTACGACAAGGTAACTGCCCGCCGGTCACCCTCAATGGAGTTGTCATCCCGGATGATCCAAACCCGAAGTACCTTGGTATGACCCTGGACAGGCGATTAACTTGGCGCGCCCACATCCAGAAGAAAAGAAAGCAAGCGGAGGACAGAATCAATCAGTACCGGTGGTTGATGGGTAGGAGATCAAAACTGAAGAACAGGCATAAGCTACTGGTCTACTACACCATCATCAAGCCGATTTGGACCTACGGTATCCAACTGTGGGGTACTGCATCATATTCCAACCGACGAAGCATACAGAGGCTACAAAATAAAGCCTTAAGAATGGTCTCGGGCGCCCACATATACCACACTACCGAGGCCATCCACGATGCACTTGGCGTGCCCTGGGTGAAGGACGAAATAGAGAAGGCGAGCAGGAGACACTTCGACAAGCTGTCACAACATCCCAACATCCTAGCGTTCAACCTAACAGAGAGTGGACTGCGCAGAAGGCTCCGGCGAACACACCCCAGGGACCTGGCGAATGAATGAACTTCCTGCTGTAACCTGACCCAATAATAAACCCAATAACACGAATGTAAAGCTTCCACCCAGAAAACTATGTAAATGTTCCCCCAAGAATGTAACCGAGAAACAATTTAATTATTGTCCTAATTGGGACAGATCTTAAATGCGCAAAATAAAGACAGAACAAATAATAATATAATAGTTTTTGAACACCCTATCTAGATATCGGGTGTTTTCTGTACTAGATGAGCCCACACTGTGGCTTTCTCTTAATTTACTTAAGAGTTTATAGGTATATTTCATACTTTTTTATATACATATGATATATTTCTTAATATAATTGATATTTATGCTGATTTTCATATGTATATGGTTAATTTATTAATATTATTGACAAAATCATATGCATATCATATGTTTTGAACAATACTTGGGTCGGCAACCACTGCCTACCTATAATAGTTTTGAACACCCTATCTAGATATCGGGTGTTTTCTGTACTAGATGAGCCCACACTGTGGCTTTCTCTTAATTTACTTAAGAGTTTATAGGTATATTTCATACTTTT